>NW_006159732.1:5538345-5544639 GCF_000334495.1 Tupaia belangeri chinensis
ATAAAAATGATTAGTGAAGTGTCTTTCAGAAAACTGTAGGATTTATTTTGAAGGAACAGATGAAGAAAACAATAGAAGTAAATGATTCAAGAAAGAGTCAAGGATTGAAATACATTTGCGAAAGTACAGGCATGCTGAGATTTGCTTCAGATACCAAGATGAATGTGTAGAGCTATTATTTAGATATTTATTTTTAAAAGTTTATAGAAATACTTATTATGGAAGAAACTATTTATGTATTTAAGAAGTTTTTGTACCAAAATAAACTCTTTAACTTCATTTTTCTGTGAAATTATGTAGTCCTCTAGATATCTAAGTTACCTCAGAAGCCATCTTTTTTCATACCTATACTGCATTAGGCATTGGAATTTAGCTCAGGATTTCCAGAGCATACCTAGTAAAAGTCTCGGTTTTTCCAAATAAAATGAATACAATCCAAATGGTTCATTCTCTTGGTGCTAGACTTAATGTAAGAACATATTTTCTTATTTTCTATTAATCATGGCTATCCTAACATTCTTTCCTGCTCACCAAAAAGATCTAAATTCTCATTATTTATGGAAAATCTGAACCCAGATATATATACAAGGACAAATAATATGTAAGGTTCTCACAATATCTATACATTACTAGATGTTATTCTCTGTTTTAGGTTTTTTCCACAAGGTGCATACACTTGCCAGAGAGAAACAGAGGGAAAGTGAGAAATCACCCCCGGGGGAGGATGGCTATACTGTAATCCTTTCTCCTTCTCTCTCCACTCAGTATTTGGGGCATGCACATGCATGAGTCTTGCATGGTTTTCAAACTGCCAGGTCCAGGATTTGAACCATGGTCAGCCAAGTGGGAGTTCAGCCCCTTAACAACCACACCACCTGCTGGACCCAATGCCCAACATAATTTTCAAGCTACTGGATCAGGGACTTGAACTGTGGTTAGCCACGTGGGAATCCAGCACCTTAATCACCATGCCACCCTGCTAGTTCCACTGTACTAGGATTTTAAGTATATCTTATTCTTCCTAATGAGATGAATACATTTGAGTTCCATGTCTTCCTTTTCTTTTTTCTTTCTTTCTTTCTTTGTTTTTTTATTTTTTATTTTTATTTATTTTTTTTTTTTTCACCCACCAGGGGAGATGGCCATGCCACAATCCCTTCTCCTCTATTCTCCTCTTGGGATCTTGGGCATACACACACACGCCCGGCGTGAGTTTAAGCCACCGAGTCTGGGACTCAAACCACAGTCAGCTACATGGGAGTCCAGTGATAAAGCCATTACGCCAACTGCTGGTCCCTTAGTTTTGTTTTGTTTTTGTTTTTGTTTTTGTTTTTGTGTATGTCTTTCTTTTCTGAATAGATAAGCTAAGTGTCATCATTATGTCTTCAAACATCACCTTGCAGTGATACCAAACTTTTGTAGTCTATTGAACAAAAAAGGTGATTCCAATAATGCAACAAATTTGAGCAATCAATCCCCTTCAAAGGTAGAAGCAAGTACAAAAGAATCTCCTTTCTCAACCTACAGGTTATCCCTAGGCATTTAAATTTAACTGGAGATCTGCGGGGCATGAACTCAGTTTATTAAAACCTCAGGAGATGCAGACATTCCTTATCTCAAAGGAGTCAGATTATTTCTGAAAATGAACAGAGTATGCACCAGAACTCACAGGAATCCACTGCTCCAAATGGATTTCAGATCACAGATCTGTGAAACTAAAGTGAAAAATGATTTATTGATTTGCTTGATATCCTATGTCTATTAATTTAAAACTCTGGCCCTTGTCTGTGATGTTAGAAGACCATGTATCAATCTAGCATCTGTCCTTTTAGTATTTATAATTTTTTGAAATATTCATGACACCGAGACTATGGACTTAACCATGAGGTTGGGATTAATGAGGCTGAAGACCTAGGAAGACATCCCAAATCTCCCAATCTAACTCGACTCTAACTCTAAAACAATGTACTTAAGCCTGCTGCCCTAATTCATTTGTCTAAATACTAAGAATCTAAATTCTAAACTTATTTAAAAAAAAAAAGACTAAGGACACTAATATAGATATAGACATGAAAAATTATAACAAATATAAAATACATATTTTTTCTCCCCTGATTCACTGTGAGAGGGGAATAAGCAATTCAGATAAAAGCATCTTCCTCCAAATTTTATTTTATAATGGCAGACATTGAGTGAATCCATAGAAAAAGAAAAAGGTCCAAATAATAGTTATTTCACCAAGTGAATCTACAAAACCTAAAACACTTCCTTTAACAGTTATTTGAAAACTTTATCTCCTGTACCTTTTCATTTTACTGCATAGACAATGGTCAAATGATTTTTTTCTTGGGAAAGATATCTAAAATCTCAGAAACCATGAGATCTTTGATTGTATGTTATTACCACTAGAAAAACACTGCCAGAAATAAATGTTGAAGGTCCTATTATATAGACAGCAATCTTAGAGACACCTGATTTAACTGCTCCCCTTTGAAACCTAATGGGGGGGGGGAGATAAGTACTAATTTCAATTATTTTCTTTCCTGCAGATCTAAAATTCCCCCATATTCCCAGTTAACTCTGCCTTTATAGCTTAAGAACTACACAACACTGCCTTTTTTGTTTTCTTTAGCCACATTGCCTTTACGGAAAATGATGAAAACTAGGGACCTGATTGCAAGGGGTGGGGGGAACTTTACCAAGAATAAAGATTAAAATATAGTAAGAATTTGAGGAAAGGCACTAAATTAAGGACTAGTTATTTTTATGCTTCTATATCCTAATAGGTAAACTAAGATATGGAAATATTAGTTAATTGTATAAAGTAGTACAATTCGCTAATGATAAGACTTAAAATAAAATAGGTTTTCTGACACTCAAATTTCTTATTTCTACAGAGTAACACTACGTAATGTTTAATATTTTACAGTGACTTATAATTTATAGAATTCATTTAACATGGTTTCCTTCTTAAAATTTTACATTACCTGTCTGCAAAAGACAGTTCAAATATGTGTTTAAAAACTATCAAAAAAAACCGCCCCCGTACTCCTGCTAGGTTTCCATAGACAAAATGCGACCTCATTTTTTTTCTTTTTTGCTAGGTTGCAGCCAGTCACAGCCACCAGGCTTCCATCAATTACAGACATCCTTCCTATTAAACTGTATTTGTGCAGAAAACTTTGGAGTGTAACCAACCTTAATTGTTTCTCTATCTCATTCTTTCATTTTTGTTATACTCATTTCTCCATTCCTGTACAAGTAATTTTCCTTTTCTGGAATTTAAATACTAATTGACCATGAGGCTATATAGAGTTTTCTGGAACTCTGGGGACAAATGCCTGATTTAAATCATGTTAAGATTTGCTCAATTAAAACTCTGCTCTATTAAATTGGCTGGGTTTTTTTTTTTTCTCTCTTTTAACATATGTCAATATTCAAATCTAATCTTATAAGCTAATTTTAAAAAGTCTAGAGTCAGCAGGTGGTATGGAGGTTAAGGCAGCTGGATCCCAGATGTCCAATTCAGCAGTCTGAGTCCCGGAGCAGGTGGCTTGTAAACCACACTAGGCATGTGAGCATGCATGCCAAAAAAAAAAAAAAAATCACAAGAGGAAAATGGAGAAAAAGGGATTACAACATGGCCTTTCCTCCTGAGAGTGATTTCTCACTTTCCCTCTCTCTTTTTCTCTCTGTTTCTCTCTCTCTCACAGGTGCCCTACAGCAAAAATTAAATTTAAAAGACTCAAATAAGTTAAGCGGCAAACGGCACATAGTAAACGCACAAGTGAAATTTGTTCTTTATATTTCACCTTAGTGTTAACAATTTGATGTCTGAAAATATTTAGTAGACATGTACCTACTAAGTACTTGCTGCATGGAAGTAAATCTGCTTATCTTAAAACGTACAAGAACCAGGGCCAGCAGCTGGTGTAGTGGTTGTGTTGCTGAACTCCCACATGGACAACCACAGTTCAATTACCGGACCCAATGACTTGAAAATCACACCAGGAGTGTATGCATACATGCCCAAGATCCCGGGGAAGAGAATGGAGGAGAAAGGATTGTGGAGTGGCTATCCCTCTCTCCCTAGGGGCATGATTGCTCACTTTCTTTCTCACTGTCTCTGTCTCCCTATCTCTCACAAGAAAGTGCACTCACCCTATGGCAAAACCTTTTTAAAAAATGTCCAAGAACCATTTACATTCACCCTGTTGGAAACGCTGTATATATTTTTTTTCTTTTTTTGGTTTATTTGTTTATTTGTTTTCTTCATGAAACAGTTGCAGAAACAAAAAAGACCCCACAGAGTCAAAAGAAGAATTTTTTTTTCTTGAATCTAGCACTTTCCATTTGACTGAATTTTGCTTTTGAGATTTGAAGTTAAGATTGATATGTATATTTTTTGCATTTGATATTTTACTTGTGCTTTTTATTTGTTATTTTTTGTGATTCCCTAAGAAAGATCTCTTTATTTTTCTAATACTTTGTAAGAATAATAGCCTCCATTTGAAATGCAGTTTGGTTCTGCCTTTGCTAATGGACAAAAGTTATCTTCTTTAAGGTTTATTTACCTCATCTAAAAATATGCATGTGGCTATCTCAAAGGTATAACATGAGAAAATATGTGAAAACGTCATAGTATAAATATAATATATTCATCTTGATTATGATAATGAAGACAACACACAACATTTGATAAATAGGTATTTTAAAAGACTATAGATTATTTTTTCTTTCCTTTCCTTCTGTTTTTTTTTTTTAAATCTGCTTCAAAGCAACCTCCAGGTAAACTAGAGTGTTCATTTCTCTCATTTAGATGAGGCAATTAGAATCAAATCTGGGAGTCAGGAGAAGCCATGCATGTGACATAAATACTGTAGAAAAAAATGCAGGAACAAATACATCAGACAGGAAACTTGCTAACTCTCCCAGTTCATACAATGACTTTGTCAAAGCACTCATTCATAAATGACTGCAATTTCTCAAAAGTTAACAGGATTGTTATTGTCCATTACTTTTTGGCCAATGGTTTTTAAATGTCCTTGTATATAATAAAGTGGATTTAAATAGCAGTTAAATTACTAAAGAAATCTGTTAACTGAAAAATGTCTAAAAAAGTTAATTATAGCCTGTGGAATATTTTAGATACTCATTTGTTCTCCTCAATTGGAGTAACAGAATTTTGCTCTGGTTCATAATTTAAATATCCCAGAAATACATTTTAAAATGACTAGAACCAAAAAAGGTATATCACACATTACTATAAAGACTCAACATTTTCTGAAGAATGAATGAAAAGGAAAATGAATGAAAAAGAAAATGAACAAATAAGTGAGGTAGGCAGATGTCATGGTGGCTCCTAATGATCGCCACCTCTCACTAATTTTCTCATCGATTAGTGACTAATTAGCTCTTTCCCAGTGTCTATATAAGAATAACACTGGAACTTTGTTGAAGCATTTGTTATATGGCACCGTAAGTAAAGCTGATTTAAAATGTGTATTTGAGGGAACTATATGTCACATGTGATTATGGAAAAAAAACATGAAGAGCTATTACGTGTATGTGTATCATATATACATATATACACACATATATATACATATATATACACACACACATATATATACATATATGTATATACACACACATATATATGCTAACTCTTTCTCAGTTCACACAATATGTGTGTCTGTGTGTATATATATATATGTATGTATATATCTCACAATAATAAATAGCCATATTTACAGCAGAAGGAATAGGTAATTTATGAAAGGATAAAGGACATAACCCATTTGAAATGTTAATATATAACAGACTGAATTAAGAAAGAAAATTCAGGTCCGGGCAGTGGCATATTGGTTATCATGGCTAGATTCCACACAGTTGAGAATGGCTGGAGTCCTGGACTTAGTAACTTGAAAAGCAGGCCAGGAGAGTGTGTGTGTGTGCCCAAAGTTCCAAGAAGAGAATGAAGCAAAAGGGATTGCAGGGTAGCCATCCCCCTATTCAGTGCTTTCCTTTTCCCTCTCTCTCTCTCTGTCACTCAGTTGAGCACATGTGTCCTACAGAAAAAATTATATTAAATTTAAAAAGACAAATTTATTTCAAATAAATGAAAGCAAACTGATGAGTTCAGAAGTTCTCAATTCTAGTTTGATAAATGTAATTTGGTAAATGATTTTTTTTTCAAGAGCTATTTGAAATTTTCTGAAAATCCTACATTAAAATCTGTTTATAAACCCCAAAACCTTTTTTTCGGGGGGGGGGGGAGGGGTTTTTCTTATA
>NW_006159732.1:5545070-5566123 GCF_000334495.1 Tupaia belangeri chinensis
TTTGCTATAGGGCGTGTGCGCTCTCCAGACAGACAGAGAGAGACAGAGAGACAGAAAGCAAGAAATCACCCCCCCCCCAGGGGGAATGGTCACGGCCACAATCCCTTCTTCTCCGCTCTCCTCTTGGGATCTTGGGCACGCATGCACACGTGCCCAGCGTGAGTTTTAAGCCACCGGGTCTGGAACGCGAACCATGGTCAACTACATGGGAGTCCAGCGACATAACCATTACGCTAACTGCTGGTCCCTATAAACCCTAAAACATTTTTAAAGGACCAAAGATCATGGGCACAAAATCAAAATGAAGCAAATAAAATTTGCCTCTGTAAATAGACTTACAAAATGAATGCCCTCTGATAGCACACGACCACCTCTATGCATATCATATTTTTAACAAAGTATTCAAAATACCAACTATGAAGAATTCGTTTGTTACATTATTCACAGGTTTTCATTAATGAGAGGGCTGTCTCTGTGAATGGATACTTTGCAGTCACATTTTCAATTGAGCTTACAACAGGACTGTCCTCTAAAAGAGATGTCATTTCAAAATTGCAGAATAACAGAGAAGAAAGGGCTTGGTCCAGGAAACCAGGAGCTGCAATCGATCTTGGCTATTGGTGATTTTATGACGTTCACATCAGATTAAAGCCATCTGAGATTGATCTAAATTGCACTTCATCTATTCTCAGCAATGTCAGTAGATCAATTAAGCTTGAATCTATAAAAGAGAAAAGGCTTTATTAATTGAATATATTTAAGGCCATTTTATTTCATATTCTTCTTCTGTAAAAGATATAATGAACTGTGGGGCCAGCAGGTGGTGTTGAGTTTAAGGTGCATTTGTATTCATCAGAGATATTGGTCTGTAGTTTTCCTTTTTTTTCATGTCCTTATCTGTTTTGGGAATGAAGATGATGGAGGCTTCATAAAATGAATTTGGAAGGTTTCCTTCATTTTGTATCTTTAGGAATAATTTGAGTAGGATAGGCGTTAACTCTTCCTTAAAAGTTTTGTAGAATTGAGAAGTGAAGCCATCCGGACCTGGGCTTTTCTTTGTTGAGAGGATATTTATTACTGATTCAATATCATGGTGTGTTAAGGGTCTATTGAGGTTTTCTATGTCCTGCTGATTCAATCTTCATAGGTTATTTACATCCAAGAATTTGTCCATCTCTTCTTGTTCTCCTGTTTGTTGGTATGTCAATCTTGTTAATCTTTTCAAAGAATCAACCTTTGCTTTCATTTATTCTCTATATAGTTCATTTATTTTCTATTTCATTTATTTCTGGTCGAATCTATGATTTCTTTTCACCTGGCTTATTGTTGTTGTTATTTTTCTAATTTCCTGAGACATGATGTTAGGTTGTCTATTTGCCACCTTTCCATCTCTTTCTTATCTATGTTAATTGCTATGAATTTCCCTCTTCTGATTGCTTTTCCCATTCCGTAGATTATGGAAACTTGTGTACTCATTATCATTTGTTTCTATATATTTTTTTTTAATTTCAGACTTAATTTCTTCAGTGGTTAAGAAGTCATTCAGAAGTAGATTGTTTAGTTTCCATGTGTTTGTGTTTTTTCAAGGATGTTTTTTGAAATTAATGTCGAGTTTAATTCCATCATGGACAGAGAACATGGTGGATATAGTTTCTAAGCCTTTTAATCTGTAAAGGCTTGATTTGTGTTCTATCATATAGTCAATCTTTGAAAAAGTTCCATGTGGGGGTGAGAAAAATGAATATTTTGTGATCTTACAGTGGAAAGTTCTATAGATGTCTGTCAAGCTCATTCAACTTATAGTTTCATTTAGGTACTATATTTCTCTACTTATTTTTTATCTAGATGATCTGCCTAAAGGAGATAATGAGGTGTTGAGGTTCCAATGATAGTGTTGCACCCTACCTCTCCTTTTAGCTCCAGGACTCTGTCCTTTATGTATTTAGATGCTCCTGAGTTGGGTGCATAGATATTTATAAGTGTTATGTCTTCTTGCTGAATTAATCCATGTACTATTGTATAATGCCCTTTTTTGTCTCTTCTTACAGTTTTTGCCTTTAAGCCTATTTTGTCTGAAATCAGTGTCACAATTCCAACCCTTTTTTGATTTCCATTTGCATGGATTTCTTTTTGTAGCCCTTCACTTTTAGTCTATGTATGTCTTTATCCATAAGGTGCATTTCTTGTAAGCAGCAGATTTCTGGATTTTTATCCATTCAACCAGTCTGTGTCTCTTACTTGGAGAATTTAATCCATTAACATTCAATATTATTATTGATATTTCTGGACCTGTTCCTATCATTAAGTGAGTCATTTTCTTGGTTGGTGTTTGTTCTCTTATAAATGTCTGTCTGACATTTTAGTTTTCCTGATAGAGCACTCCCTTCAGAACCTCTTGAAGAGCTTGTCTGGTGTTGGTAAATTCTTTCGGTTTTGTTTATCTGAGAATGTTTTTATCTTTTTTTTTCCCCATATGAAGGTTAATATTTCTGGGTATAGTATTCTTGGTTGAAATTGTTTTCCATTTCACATTTTGACTATATTTCCCCATTCTTTCCTTACCTGCACTGTTTCCCATGAGAGGTCCAATGTTAGCCTAATGGGATGACCTTTGTAGGTAACTTGACGTTTCCCTCTTGCTAATTTTAGTATCCTGTCTTTAAAAAAAAAAAATTATTATTTTATTTAACTTTATTTATTTTAATTTGACCAGGGAGAGACAGAGTGAGCGAGAGTGAGAAAGCAAGCTGCCAGGTCTGGGACTCGAACCTTGGTCGGCCATGTAAGAGTCCAGCGTCCTTAACCACCACGCCACCTGCTGGCCCCAGTATCCCGTCTTTGACTATGTTTTTTTCCAACCTGGCTATGATGTACCTTGGAGAGGATCTTCTTGGGTTGATCCTATTTCGTGTCCTATGTATTTATTGGGTCTGTATATTTGAATGCCTCTCTATATTTGGAAAGTTTTCTTCCACAATTTCAAGAAATAAATTATCAATGCCCTTATTATTCTCTTCCTCTATCGGGATACCAATTATCTGGATGTTGGGGTGTTTGATGGTATCCAGCATTTTTTTTTTTTTTCCTGGAGAGGATTTTGCTATAGGGCACGTGCACTCACCAGAAAGACAGAGAGAGACAGAGAGAAAGAAAGTGAGAAATCAACCCCCAGGGCGGGGTGGCTACACCGTAATCCCTACTCCTCCATTCTCCTCTCAGGATTTTGGGTATGCACACACACGTGTCCAGCGTGAGTTTAAGCCAACGGGTCTAGGGTAGTGGACTACATGGGAGTCAAGTGACAACATAGCCATTACACTAACAGCTGGTCCTCAGTATCTAGAGTTTCTTATATATTATCCTCAATTTTCTTGGTTGGTTTCTCAATCTTTTTGATACTTTTCTCTAGGTCAGAGGTTTTGCCTTCTACATTCGAGATTCAATATTCTGCATGATCTAATCTTTTAATACTTTCAAAGGAAGTTTTAATTTCCTGTATCACGTTCTTCATCCCTAACAGTTCTGTTTGATTCTTTTTTTATGCTGGCTATATCTTCTGTCAAATTGTGAAAGGATTTCCTCATCTCCTGGAGCTCATTGTCTCTTTTCTCTTTCATTTCAATTAATTTGGTCACTACAAATATTCTGAATTGCTTATATGACATATCCATGACTTGCATTATGTCATCTGTGGAGGATGCAGTAGTGATGTTTTCCTTTGGGGGAAAGATATTTTGTTGTGCCTCTGTGATTGTTCCTAGTCATCTGGTGATCTATACATTCCTTTCTAAGTTATTCAGGTTATCTCTGAGTGTTCGAAGGTGTGCAGGGGTAGAAAATTAGGTATCTCTCTTCTGTTTTGACTCCCTTTGGCTCAACAGCAGCCTGCCCTATTGGCACTGGTTCTGGGTGACCCAAAGTCCTCACTATTTCTAAAGAACAGTTGTGCCTCAAACTGAGCTGTTGAACTTCACCTCGTAAGCAAAGAAAAAAATCCAAAACACGAAAGTTCTGAAAGTTCAAAGGCAAGTGGGGAAGGGAAAATCTATGGGTCCTCATAGGGAGCCTAGCTGACTCGCAAGGCCATCCCCTTGAACTGTCTCCAAATGGGGTTGGGAGAGCACAAGTTTGTCTTAAAGTCCCAAGACACAACGCTGAAGTCCAAAGGCGAGTGGGGAAGGGGTGAGCTATGAGTCCTGGCCATTAGGCACTGCAGCCACAGGCAGACTGGCATTTGGCAAGGCAGTTCACTTGAACCATCACTGGATGGGGTGGGATGGGGTGCAAGTTCTCACTTTTTTTCTTAAGAGATATTTTTGCTATATGGCACATGCACTCACCAGAGAGATGTAGAGAGACAGAAAGTGAGAAATCAGCCCCCAGGGGTGATGGCCATGCCACAATCTCTTCTCCTCCATTCACTTCGCAGGATTTTAGGCATGCATGTCATGTACCTGGCATGAGTTTTAAGCTGCAGGGTGCAGGACTCAAACTGTGATCAACCATATGAGAGTCCAGAGACATAAACACTATGCCACCTGCTGGTCCTGAGAATTACACTTTTATTAGTAGCCTTTAGCCTTTAATTTAGATGCACTGTCTACTTGGGACTTTCAAGGATAATTTTTAGGGAGATGAGGATCTCCCTTTAGTCTAGAGAGATGAAATGGGTAACTAAAATGTCAGGTGAAGCAGAGATTGATCAACTGACCCCAAAACAATGTCTGCTCTCTTCTGGGCCAGCACTAGACCACATTTCCCAGCCTGCTTTGCAGAACAAAAGAGTTCTGTCCAGTGGGATGTGGGCCGAGGTGATGTAAGCCATTTCCACAGCTGGTCTATACACACTCCTGCATATTACTTTATGCTCCCTCTTTCCCGTGTACTTCTGGATGTTAATGATTAGGATGACCTTGAAAGCTCAGAGTTAAAGGTGCCAGTGAGTCTAGAGCTGGCCCCAATTAAGCACTGCACATAGGAAACCAGACCTCACATGGGTGACCACAACTCATAGACCTGTCCTAAGTTTGAAAAGCATGCCAAGTATATCCTTGGTAACTTACTAGGTAATGGCTCAAATTGAGAAATTGGAGCAAAAGTATCAAGTGGCTCTAAGGATCACCAAGGATCCAAGATTTGAACAATTACCATGCACACACAAAGGAACATATGCAGATACCTGCTTAGTACAGAGAGGAACTCAGTATGAGAATTCTATTGTGGCCACAGTTGACTGACTGATGAATCTGGAAGATCCCAGGAGTTCCAGTCTTGTATATTTCATGTAGATACAACATTAAGCAGATGCCAGGTGATTATGGAGCCCCTCAATTTTAATTCTTAAAGACAATGTTCCTCTGCCTTTCTTTCACCAGATTTCTTCATTGCCAATTCATTAAATATTCTTTATGTCATAAATTATTATTCTGATCACCTACTTGCTATATTATGAACTGAGCACAGTTAAATACACTTACTTTCAATGCCGTTTTGAAAAAGAAGAAGCAAAAAGCATGCTGAGCACCTGCATTCCCTAACTCCTGATGGAATCGAGAAATGATGGAAAAGGGGTTGTGATATGACCATGTTCTGTGGGGGAGAAGTTCTCTCTCTCTGTGTCTGTCTCTCTCTTCTGGTAAGTGTACGCACCTCTGGCAATTTACAAAAAAGAAAAGAAAAGAAAAGAGAAAGCAAAGCAAAGCAAAGCAAAGCAAAGCAAAGCAAAGCAAAGCAAAGAAAGGAAAAGAAAAGAAAAGAAAAAAGAAAAGAAAAGAAAAGAGAAGAAAAGAGAAAAGAAATGCCAAAGGCTCCAGATCAGTTTGTATACTTTCCTAACCTAAAACCAAGACAGCATTCTCTTTGTTTTCCGAAAGACTTTTGTGTGCTATGTCCTAGTCTAGTTGGAATTCATTCTTGTAAGCGGTGTTAGATAAGAGGTTCAAAAAAATACATTCCATATGGATAAAAAATTCAACCTGTGCTGTTTATTTTGAAGTCCATCTTTCTCCTACACTGATCTATGTAATAAATGCTCAACTTTTTTGAAAGTTCTATTCTCACATATTTAACTAGTATCTATTTCACAACCAATACCATGCTGTCTCAATTATTGCAACTTTCTGATAGCTTTGATATGTGGTATAATATGTCCTCCACCTCTTCTTTACCAGTATCATTGCTCTCCTTGACATTTTACAATTTCATGTACATTTTAGAATTAACTTATCACATGTCACAAAAAATAAATTGCAGTAATTTACTGGGATTACATAGAAACTACTAATAAAAATGTGGAGACTTGACATTTTTTATTGAGTTATTCATTTCTTGAACTGATTATAATGCTTCAATATTTTATATCTTAACATCTCTCAATAGTTTAATCATTTTCTTGCATACTTTTTATAAAATATAATTCTAAGTCTGGGAAGTATTTTTCTGCTTGTGTAAATAAACCCCTATAAATTTTTTGTTTATGAATATTGATTTTGAGTGCAATAACTATTCTATTCTTAACTATCAATTCTAGTAAATTACCTGTACAAGGGTGTTCTAAACATAAAATTCTACTTCTGTTTATTAGGTCTTTTCCTGTCCTAGTAGGTTTTACTTACTTTTCTCCCTACTTCACAGTGGGACAGCCAGTATAATGCTGAATAGAAATGTTCTTAGTAAGATATACATGTTTTGTTCTTGATCCCAGAAGTAATACTATCAAAGTTTTACACCTTAATTATCACATTTGCTGTAGATATTTTGTAACAAATCCCATACCTAGTTAGAAAAGTCTTCATATTTCTAATACTTAATTTTTATAAAAAAATCAATAGTGAGTATTAAATTAGAATAAACGGCTTTCTGCACCTAAGGAGTATGTAATGATTACTTTTTTTTTTATCTAGTAACATGATGAATGGCATTAATGTCTTTAAAGATGAAATAAGACTGAATTATCCTTATGTTTGTATTCTTCAGGAGAATGCATCCTGTTATTTTGTATTTCTTTATTCAGCTCTGAGTTTTTATTTAAAGTGCATTAGTAATGTCCTTACAAACTTGATATCTAGTTAATCAGACAGATCACCTTGCATTTCCAAATGAGTTGGGGATTTCTGTTTACATAATCTCTGAAAGTAACTTTGTAAGGTTGGAATTATTACTTTAGTGGGTGTTTGATTAAAATCAGTGATAAAGTTATCTGGATCTGAATTAAATGTATAGGGAGGAAGAGTGATTTTGAATTATTTACTCAATTTATTAAATAACTATATTTCTCAGGTATTTCATTTCTTTTTTAAATCATTTGATAAACTAAATTTTACTATAAAAGTATTCATTGTATCTAATTTTTAAAAATTCTTGGCATAAAATTGTTTACATTTTCTTGTTATTTTTCAGTGTTGTTCTAGAATCTCTATGTCTAGTATTTCATGTACTTATATTAGCATTTTTGTATATTTTCTTTGATTTTTTTGTTAAATTTTATGAAGGTGAATTTTTAAATTTTTTCTCTCTTTTCTGCTTTTCAAAGAGCCAATATATCAGTATTCTTTTTTTTTTTTTTTTTTTTTGAGGGATTTTTGCTAAAAGGGGTTTGTCATGGAGATATTTGCTATAAGGTGTATGTGCTCACCAGAAAGACAGAGAGACAGAAAACGAGAAATCACCCCCCAGGGGGGATGGCTACATCACATTCCCTTCTCCTCCATTCTCTTCTCAGGATCTTAGGCACGTACACACACACACGCCCAGTGTGTGTTTAAGCCACTGGGTCCAGGACTCAAACCGCGGTCAACTACATGGGAGTACAGCAACATAGCCATTACGCCAAATGCTGGTCCCAATATTTTTTTCAAAAGAACCAATTTTTGGCTTTACTTCACAGAATGGCTGCTACTCTACCTTTGGTTGATTTTAGGATAATTTAGACACCCTAGCTTCTTTCTAGTACTTAAGCACAGCACCCTTATTTCTACAGCTTCAGGGCACTATCGTTCCATTGCTAGTGATGAACCGAGTTCTATGATAGCCTCTCCCACCTTTAACAATGGCCTACAGAGAACATTCATCACTAAGGTTTTCAGTGAGTTTCCCTTTCACAGCACATTCTCAAAGCCCTTGCTAATAGTGTTATTCTGGATCTTCTTAGAAAATACCATCATCTGAAAAGTCTTTTAACCTCACTTCCATATCAGCGTGCCCAAGTCCTTGAGTATTTAGTCGTTGCTCCACCATTTAATTGCAGTTCAGGCATTTTGCTTTTATTCCCCGTGAGTAACCACTTCCTACAGACTTCTAAGGGCCATTGCAGGAGCATGCTTATAGTGTCACCAATTGATCTAGTTGCAGGCTAAATATCATATTCTAAAATATATATTTAAAACTAAAAATCACACCATAATTTATAATAGTTAAAAGCAGTGGTATTCAACCGTTTTGGCACCAGGGACCAGTTTCATGGAAAACAATTTTTCCATGGACTAGGGACATGGGGGATGGACCTAGGTTGCTCACATATGCAATTCACAATAGGGCTCATGCTCCCATGAGAATCTAATGTTGCTGCTGATCTTATAGAGGCAGAGCTTAGGTGGTAATGCCAGTGATGGGAAGTGGCTGTAAATACAGACGAATCACCCCTTGTTCATCTGCCACTCAACCTCTGCAGTGTGACCCAGTTCCTGGGTAGGAGGTTGGCAACCCCTGGTTAAAGGATTTAATAATGTGTCCAGGTTCAGAGCTTTGGAAACCTTTCTGTACTACATGTCTAGTTCAGGCACAGTTGGCTCGGAGACTGGAAGAGTGACATACTAAAGAGTCACACAGGGCCAGCCTGATGTGGTGATGAAGGCCGCTGGATCCCCACATGGCTGATCTCATTATTTGTGTCCTAGTCCTGGTAGCTTGGAAAACACACCAGGCACATTTGCATGCATTCTCAAAATTCCAAAAGGAGGAAGAGATAGAGGAGAAGGGATTGCATTGTGACCCTGTCCCATGGGAAAGGGTGCTTTCTCACTTTCCCTGTTTCTCTCCCTATCTCTCTCAGGTGAGTGCCTATGCATTCTGGCAACATTTTTCAAGGAAATAAAAACAGAAAAGAAAAATTAAAGTCATACACTACAAAAGAATTTGATAAAATAGAGGTTGTTCCTGTGGCTTAGTAGCTAAGAGAGTTCATATAACAACACCCTTGAATCATCACTCCAATATTCTGAAAAACATGCCAGGCACATGTGTATGCAGGCTTCCAAAATCCTGATGGATGGAAAAATGTAGGAGAAGAATTATGGTGTGACCACCCATTGAAGGGTATTTTCTCTTCATTTCTCCCTCTGATATTTTCTCTTCATTTCTCCCTCTCTGTCTCTTTGTCTCTCTCTGGTAAGCACATGTGCCCTCTGGTAATAATAATAATAATGTAAAAAATTGGGTTTGAGCCCATAGGTGGTGTTATAAGAGGAAAGCCTTTACCATGATACAATGGAGGATCGGTTATTTTATCCGAGAGGACATTAATGAGGTCACTATTATGTTTTTCTGATAGCTGCAAGTTTCTAATGAAGTCGAAAAGTCTGTTTAACTTTGTCATTCTAAGCATAATTTTATTCGATAACAAGGATTTATCCCATGAGCTTTTCTAACCAAAAAAAATTATCTTAAAATAGGAGAATAAGAAAAGGAATGCCAGGCCCCCCAAATCAAGATCTATTGCTGGCAATTCATATGGTGTGAATAACATTTTTACCTTTAAAAATTGTATTTTTTTCCCCTTTTTTAAGAGACTTTTAAAAAATCTCAAATTACAAATTAAATTGCCCCATCCATTCAGGAGCTGTTCTTTATTTATGGCATGTCTAATGGTGTCATTAAAAATATTAAAACTTTGCTCCATCAGAATCTGCGTGTAAAGCAATTAAGTAATTAAAAAAGCATGTCTAAACTTGCTGAATAAATGCTGCTGAAGTAATAATTTGTTTATTTTAAAATGAATACATTAAAATATGAATATGTAACTAATTTTGTCAACATTTGATAATATAAACTTTCCCAAATGTGAATAATCAAGATAAAGTTTGGTTCACCATCCTCATACAATTCTCACTTCAAGTATTTTTTTTTTTAATTACTGAGGCAACAACATATAAACAGAAATAAGCTATTGGTTCAAATGCCCAGTGCTAATATTTCTAATCCTTTCTTTTAGGTTTACTACTACCAGCACAGTAATAAATCCATAATTTTAGTCGTTAGATGGAAATAATGACATCCAGCTGTTAACCATTTGCCTGTGATAAGCTGAAGAATGGATGGGGAAGAGGTGAATTATCACCAAATCGAAGACAGTAACATTGTTTACAGGGAGAAGCATGGTTAGATTCTATAAAATACACCAGTGGTTTATTGGTCTCTCTGCCTTTTCTTATATTTTGAAATAATCCTTGAAACCATATTGGAGACTACCAAATCCTAGAAGTAACAGTCTACTAACACATAAAACTATATGATGCTTTTTAAAAAAAGAACTTATGTTTAAAGCACAAAGATTTTATTACTAGGAATAACTAAGAGTCGTGCTGGGAAGGGATAGGCTATGGAAATGAGATTTCAGGTGAGAACATTTTGATGTAAGATTCTCAAAAACGAAAATTTCTTGCAAGTCCTACAAATGGAAAGGTAGGTATGTTTCTATTTTAAATGATTTATATTGAATAATAATTTTATAAGATCACTGAAATTCTTTATAAATCTAATGAAGAAATACCTGAATGACTGAGATTCTGGGGAGTGATCATGCATCCTTGAAGATAAATATGAAACACCACTCTTTAGCCTTTGCTGCCCATGAATAACCTAAACCCCTCAGGACCAGTCTCACAGTGAGTTCTGAGCCATCTCTGACCAAGGCAGGAACTATCAATTACATAGACCAAGCTTCTGCTGAGGCTTATAAGAACATACCCACTGAGATTGGAACCTGCTGACTAATACATTATTTATTCTCTTGACTCTGTTTATTTGCTTCATAAGGGGAAAATCACTTTGGAAAATACTAATTCCTGAAAGAAAAACTATGATCATGTTATAACCAGAATGGTCTATTCAGGTCAGACTCTAAACTGAGGATGTGTTGAGGGTAACATTTTTTGAAGAATATTATAAAACTGTGTTTTATTCCTATTTGAAGTAGAAAGACTAGAATATTCTGCCTGCTTCTCATTGTTTTATATATCCTCTGAATAAGTGGGCATTGTATGTCTTGTTTCTTATTGCTTCCAGTTTAAAATGTCTTCTATTTACTACAGGCCCAGATCAAACTGTACTTTCTCTGAGTCTTCCTATCTGATCCAGCCCACAGTAAGTGTTCTTATTTCTTAGTTGCTAGAATACCTTTTTTCTTACCTTCTCTTAAGTTAAGAGCTTTCATTAAATTTTTACATGTGTATGTCATTTCACAAGTGAGACTTGAAGACAGTGTTAGTCTCTACTATTTCTTTGTATCTCTCTTAAGACATTCAAATACCAATTATTCAACATAAATCTGATAAATGAGTAAACATCTTATTGTCATGCATTTAAATACATGATATTTCATTACCAGTTCCACTTACTAATCCTATAACTAAGAATGTTCAGGATTAAAATCAACAACAATTGTCCTTTTCTTGAGAGAGAGATTTTTAGTAGGTACGTGCACTCGTCAGAGAGACAGACAGAAAGTGAGAAATCATGCCCCCCTCCCCCGAAGGAATGACCATGCCACAATCTTTTCTACTCTATTCTCCTTTCAGGATTTTTTGGCTTGCACACATACATACCTGGTGTGAATTTCAAGCTACCAGGTCCAGGACTAAAACTGCAGTTTACTACCAGGGAGTCCAGCACCTTAATCACCACACTACCTGCTGGCCCTGCAACAATCACTTTTAAGTTTGTGTACCCTGTGTCTTATTTTTTCCAGCCATTTGGCATTTCATTAATTCCAGCATGAAGAAAAAGAAAGAATTTCATTGTGATTCACAGAAACCATTATCTTTATGGCTAGTTTTTTTTTTCCATGAGCAACAAAATTTCTCAAAATTTAAAGTGTATAAAATTTCTCTGAAGAATTTATTTTGAGTTATACTCTTTATTTTAAGAATTATTTTATTTAACTTATTTATTTATTTATTTATTTAAATTTGACCAGAGAGAGACAGAGTGAGAGAGAGAGAGAAAGAGAGAAAGTGAGAAAGCAAGCCACCAGGTCTGGGACTTGAACTGCAGTTGGCCATGTGGGAGTCCAGCGCCCTTAACAGCCATGCCACCTGCTAGCCCCATAAATAGAATCATATTCTGATGTCTTACCCACAGAGTTTTTGATCTCACCAATTGCAGACAGGACCTGGGAGTCTTCATTTAATGGGAGCATAAGTATTCTGATTCAGGTGGTCATCGTTATACCCAGTGTTTTTGCTTCTAAATTATTTCCTAAATAGGACTACTTGTGTGTGCTTGAACAGAACATACTACTACCTGGCTATGCCAAAAACTATAGATCTAAATACACATAACAAAGGGGTAGATATGGATATGGATGTGGATGATACAGATAGCAATAGATATAAAATAAAAATTAATTTTTGTTTCCGTTTTCTTGGGGGTGTTACCTGGAGTCCCTGTTGTCAGTCATGTGCTCTAACTTCCACACATCAGTACAACGTTGCTCTTTTGTTAACATATGCTTGCTGGGTAGTTTTTTATAAAGAGATGAGAATGAGTTATAGGTCTTGAAGAGGTCTATAAAACGGAGATGGTTATCACAGTGCCGTTATGAGAAAATAAATAAATAATGCACCTCATAATTTTTTAGTAATTACAAGCACCACTTTTGTGCCTTCAGTATATGTCATTTTTCCTAAAATAAAATATTTAATAACTTTCTTGTCTGGATTATTGAAACTAAAATGAGAAAATCAATATAAATTATTTTGTAAATAATAAATTTACAAAAGATGGTGATAGTAAAAACTATTTTCACCAATAGTACTGTTTCTTTTGCAAAAGATGGTTCCTTTCATTAGCAATTACAAATCTAAGGACGAAACATATTTTAAAACTTAATGAAGCAGCAGGTGCTGAAAATGCTCCAGTCTATATTATCTGACCAACCATTCAATATTTTATATCCAGGAACAATTTCTATCGCATTGTTTTGTTTGAATGGCTTTCAGCTTAGGAGGCATCTCTTTGATTTTTTTCCTTCTTGGAGATTTTAAAACAGCCTACAATTTATCTATTTTATATTTTTCTATTAGGGAAAAAAAAAGGACATGAACTCCTCAATCTGGTAGCAAAATTGTAATGTGTTAAAATAGAGGAGAGCATAAAATTCAGTTTTTGTTTCAGCCTGATTCTTTAGCCCAAGTCATTGCCCTTAGATTGCTTTATTATAATTTCTGTGCAACTTTAAACAATTTTTGTAACCATGTCACCACATTATTCAATGCACAGTCAAGGAAACAGAGAACATGCTTAAGGAAAGTTTAAACACATGCGAGTCTTCTTGAATATGGCAGGCATAATGTGCTTGTTCCTTCAGGGAAAGAAGTCCTCCTCAATCACTATAATTAAATACAAGGACTCATTTAAACTATGACATCTAAGTGTAAAATATAAGTCATAGGGGCCACTAGGAGGCATAGTAGTTAAGGCGCTGGACTTTCACGTGGTCAACTGTGGTTCAAGTCCCAGATCCCACAGCTTGAAACTCACACCTGGCACAAGTACATGCATGCCCAACATCCCAGAAGGAGAATGGAGAAGAAGGGTTGTGGCATGGCCATTCCCCCAGGGGGTGATTTCTCACTTTCTGTCTGTTTCTGTCTCTCTGTTGAGCACATGTGCCCTACAGCAAAATAAATAAATAAATAAATAAATAAATAAATAAATAAATAAACAAATAAATAAAAACCACATGCAATGAGGACATTTTTGACCAAAATAATTTTACTGCCACACAAAATAAAGATTTTTCACTCAGAACTTTTAACTTTTCTGGTCCTCGAAGTCTGATTATTCTGAAAGAATAAATATCTTTTAATGAAACCTCACTAATTTTTAAGGTAACAGAGAAAAGGGACCAGCAGTTAGCATAATGGCTATGTTGCTGGACTCCCATGTAGTCGACCACGGTTCGAGTCCCGGACCCGGTGGCTTGAACTCATGCCAGGCGTGTGTGCATGAGTGCCTAAGATCCTGAGAGGAGAATGGAGGAGAAGAGATTGCAGCGTGGCCATCCTCTCTGTGGGGTGATTTCTCGCTTTCTGTCTCTCTATCTCTCTGTCTTTCTGGCGAGTGCACACACTCAATAAGAAAAACTCCAAGAAAAGAAAAAAATAAGATAACAGAGAAAATAAATTATGTATCTCAACCATTTTAAGGTTTTCATTTGAATTCTAATAGTTTAAGCAGTATTTTGTAAGTACTTACATAAAATGCAATGCATAAAGTAGAAATTGATGGCCAAATACAGTTCTATTGCCCTACAAAGAATTAATTTTTATTCAGGATTTCTAGATTACCTACCAAGCTCATGGCTTTGTGTTTACTTTCAAGATATGTCTATTTCAATATTGTGTTAATCTACTATTACCTCCTTATTCTAATAATATATATTCCTGGAAACCATGGATTTAGATATTGATAGGAATTTACTTTATTTTTTTAATCCCATTCTTTCAGCCTGATAACTAAATGCTACTCCTGCTGCAGCTGTATTGGCTTATTTTCATTAAATTAAAAAAAATAGTGGAACCAGCAGTTAGCGTAATGGCTATGTCGCTGAACTCCCACCTAGTCGACCGCAGTTCGCATCCTGGACCCGGTGGCTTAAACTCACGCCTGAAGCGTGTACGTGCGTGCCCAAGATCCCGAGAGGAGAATGGAGGAGAAGGGATTGCGTTGTGGCCATCCCCCCTGGGGAGTGATTTCTCACTTTCTGTCTCTCTCTGTCTGTCTGGAGAGTGCACGCGTCCTATAGCAAAACCCTCTCCAAAAAAAACAAACAAACAAAAAAAGTGATCATGGAATAGCCATAGTTGCTGATATACTGGAATATGCTGCGGTAGACATTTTAAGGAACAAATCTTAGTGGTAAAGTACTCTTATTAATCCTGGAAAGAGTTAAGCCTCTGTCATAGTAAATGCCAGTCCATTCTGTGGCAGCCATGAAGGATCTTACGCCATTTCAATTAATTACTGTGAAGTATTTCTCAGAAGGGGATGAGTCTCAAAGTAATGTGATTGCCTAGCCTCAACAAAGAAGGACCATTTCAGACTTTGGAAGTTTCCTAGAGAGGTGGCTTTTAGAATAGGCTGCATGAGGAGCCAGCAGGTGGTGTGGTGGTTAAGGTGCTGGACTCCCATGTGGTTGACCACGGTTCAAGTCTTGGACCTCTTGGACCTGGCGGCTTGTTCTCTCTCTCTCTCTCATGTCTCTCTTCCTCTCTCTCCTTCTCTCATCAAATTAGAAAATAATAAATAAAATTAAATAAATAAATATTTAAAAAACAAAACAAAACAAAAAGAATAGGCATCATGAACACAACTCTAGCAACTTCAATTTTATTCCCCGAATTCCAACTACATAACCTGAGTTAAGATATTTGAAGTACGGCATTTAAAAGAAAAAGAAAAAAAAATAAAAACTTCAGCAGATGTTAAGAATAAGAGCCACTCTAAGACAATGGCTGTCTGTGATTCCTGCCACAAACACAGACATCTTAGTACGATTTTATAAGAGGATAAGATTGTTTATAGCACTTCTTACAGAGGAGGAACAACTTTCTAAAGAAATTTAAAGTTTTATTCAAAAATCAAAATCATGTCTCTTAATGCTTTCTGTTATTTGTTTGTTTATTTGTTTTTTATATAAGATAACCAGAAACTGATCGGAATTGTCTAGTTTAATGTTACCATTTTGAACTGCTCTAGTGAAGAATCTTTTCAGTTCTACTCACAGTACGGCCTTCGCGCAGTTTAGACTCACTGAACATACTTGCTATCTAACCACCGCGGTCGACTACATGGGAGTCCAGCGACATAGCCATTACGCTAACTGCTGGTTCCCTAATGTTACCATTTTGAACTGCTCTAGTGAAGAGTCTTTTCAGTTCTACTCACAGTACGGCCTTCGCGCAGTTTAGACTCACTGAACATACTTGCTATCTAACCTGGGCTGCCATTTTAGATTCAATCTTAAAACAGACCTAGAGTTTCCTCATATGTAAATTAACATAATAATACTATTTTGGGCATAATTTTCAGGCCTAACTGTGGTAAAATAGGGGGAGTTTTTTTAAACATTTATGAAAAATAGAATTAAAGTACCAGTTTATTTTGTTGCAAAAAAAATTGAAATCCATGCATAGTTTCTTTCATAACATGCATTTTTCAATGAATGCATTTTGAGGACAACATAGATAAGAAAATATTTGGAACAATGGCTGATACACTGCAGGAAATAAGTGATAGTTTTTCACTCTTAGGCTACTGATTATATCATGGGATAGAGACTTCTGTCAATACATTCTACTATAAAGTGCAGCACTACTGCAGTGTCAGTATAAATCTCAAGTATATGCCTAGAAAATTATGAAGAAAATTAAAGAAATGAGATTCGACATGAAGAATTTTTTTCAGAAATTGAAAATGTGCTAGATGTGCTCTCTCTGTCACAAAACATCTCTGACCCCCAGCTCCTCCATAAAGCAGTAATAATAATATATGCCAGTAAGGGCTCTCAACAATCTGAAAGAAGAAAGTATTTGTTATTCTGAAAGTGCTAGAAATATTAATTTTACCCATAATGTAAAAAATTCCACAGCAACTTGATTTTAGGTGAAATGGAGTAAACATCTATTTATATATATGGGCTTTATAAAATTTTCCTTTACCCTCCCCTTTATTATGTGGGTTTCTTAGGACAATAAGAGGAGGAGCCAGAAGATGGCATAGTGGTTACATTGCCTATGGACTACCATAGGAGAATGGAGGCAAAGAGATTGTGGCATGGCCATCCTCACTGGGAGGGAGGGAGTAATTTCTCACTTATTTCTCACTTTCTCTCACTGTGTCTGTCTCTCCATCTGGCGAGTACATATACCCTAAAGCAAAAACAAAAAAAGGGTCTAAAAACAAAGAATAATAAGAGGAGTGAAAAAGAACAATTAGAGGAGTGAAATATTGATACATTTTGGAGACAAGATTTTTTTTTATAATCACTACTGCACTCTATGCAAATACTGAAATAAAAAATTATATATTTGCACACTTGTGTTTCATTCGATCTATTTCACTCAGTGTATGTGACCTATTGTGTTTTCCCAAAAGGCCACAACGATAACTTTCATCCTACATGTTACTGTACACTGTGATCTGTTTTTTTTTTGGAGAGGTTTTTTTTTTCTATAGGGCGCTTGCGCTCACCAGGTGCACTCACCAGACAGAGAGAGACAGAGAGACAGAAAGTGAGAAATCATCCCCCAGGGGGGATGGCCAGGCCGCAATCCCTTCTCCACCATTCTCCTCTCAGGATCTTGGTCATGCACGCACATGCGTCCAGCATGAGTTCAAGCCACTGGGTCCAGGACTTGAACTGCGGTCGACTACATGGGAGTCCAGCAACATAGCCATTACACTGACTGCTGGTCCCAACAACCACTTTTCATCACCAGTTATCGGTTTCTTCAAAAAAGGATCATTTTCCTCATGCTTGATAAGCGTATAGCACAGTGTATACCAATGAAAACTTATGTGCTGGTTGAAACTTACACATGGATGTACATAGCAGCATTATTTATAATGCCCATAAAAACTGAAAACACCCCAAACTTCCATTAACTGAAGAATAAATAGGTGAAATATGTATATCCATACAATAGAAGATAATTTGACAAGAATATGTGCTATAACATAGATGAACTTTGAAAGCACTATCCTAAGTGAAAGAAGTCAGTCACAGAAGATCACAAATAATAAAATTCAATGGATATAAAATGCCTAAAATAGACAAATCTATAGATACAGAAAGCTAGTCAGTGGTTTTTATTGGCTGAGATGAAGGGGAAATGGGAAATGAGAGTAATCATGAATGGAAATAAGGTTTTGTTGGGGTATGATGAAAATGTTTTTGATGTTTGTTTTAATTTTACCAGAGGGCATGTACATTCACTGCAGAGAGACATAGAAAGAGAAAGAAACAGTGAGAAGGAATCCTCCCTGGGGTGAAGTCACCAGACAATTCCTTCTCTATTTTCCTTCTTTTTGGGCTTTTGGGCACATGTGCATGTATACCCAGAGTATTTTTCAAGTTCCTGGGTCAGGGATTGGAACTGCACTGTCAGCCGTATGGTAACTTGATACCTTAACAACCAGGCCACAGACTGGCCCTGAAAAGGTTTTCATACCAAGAAACTGTACTGGTTCTGCAACTCTATGAGTATACTAAAAAACATGAATCGTACATTTTAAAAAGGGTAAATTGCAGGTATGTGCACTATATATCAGTACAGCTATAAACAAAAGTGTGCTAAAATCACTACAAGAGAAGTTAAAGATAAAAGACAACCTGGAATATTTTTAGGTTTGTTTCTTTCTTTCTACTGAGAGAAAGAGAGAGAGACAGAGAAAGACTCCCCCAACAGGGTCTTTATACTGCGGTGTACCTCAGCCTCCATCAGCCCAGATCACTCACCAGACAGAGAGAGACAGAGAGACAGAAAGTGAGAAATCATCCCCCAGGGGGGATGGCCAGGCCGCAATCCCTTCTCCACCATTCTCCTCTCAGGATCTTGGTCATGCACGCACATGCGTCCAGCATGAGTTCAAGCCACTGGGTCCAGGACTTGAACTGCGGTCGACTACATGGGAGTCCAGCAACATAGCCATTACACTGACTGCTGGTCCCAACAACCACTTTTCATCACCAGTTATCGGTTTCTTCAAAAAAGGATCATTTTCCTCATGCTTGATAAGCGTATAGCACAGTGTATACCAATGAAAACTTATGTGCTGGTTGAAACTTACACATGGATGTACATAGCAGCATTATTTATAATGCCCATAAAAACTGAAAACACCCCAAACTTCCATTAACTGAAGAATAAATAGGTGAAATATGTATATCCATACAATAGAAGATAATTTGACAAGAATATGTGCTATAACATAGATGAACTTTGAAAGCACTATCCTAAGTGAAAGAAGTCAGTCACAGAAGATCACAAATAATAAAATTCAATGGATATAAAATGCCTAAAATAGACAAATCTATAGATACAGAAAGCTAGTCAGTGGTTTTTATTGGCTGAGATGAAGGGGAAATGGGAAATGAGAGTAATCATGAATGGAAATAAGGTTTTGTTGGGGTATGATGAAAATGTTTTTGATGTTTGTTTTAATTTTACCAGAGGGCATGTACATTCACTGCAGAGAGACATAGAAAGAGAAAGAAACAGTGAGAAGGAATCCTCCCTGGGGTGAAGTCACCAGACAATTCCTTCTCTATTTTCCTTCTTTTTGGGCTTTTGGGCACATGTGCATGTATACCCAGAGTATTTTTCAAGTTCCTGGGTCAGGGATTGGAACTGCACTGTCAGCCGTATGGTAACTTGATACCTTAACAACCAGGCCACAGACTGGCCCTGAAAAGGTTTTCATACCAAGAAACTGTACTGGTTCTGCAACTCTATGAGTATACTAAAAAACATGAATCGTACATTTTAAAAAGGGTAAATTGCAGGTATGTGCACTATATATCAGTACAGCTATAAACAAAAGTGTGCTAAAATCACTACAAGAGAAGTTAAAGATAAAAGACAACCTGGAATATTTTTAGGTTTGTTTCTTTCTTTCTACTGAGAGAAAGAGAGAGAGACAGAGAAAGACTCCCCCAACAGGGTCTTTATACTGCGGTGTACCTCAGCCTCCATCAGCCCAGATCACAGACATGTGCCCACATGCACTGTATACAGGAGCCTTTGGGATGTGACCTGTGACCTTCCCATATGGATTCAGCATCCCAGAATGTTGTACCGCTGGGATGGTCCAGACAGCCTGGAAGATGGAGCCAACCTTTATCACAGCAATTAATATCGCTGATACAGAATTTACTTCAAAAAAAGCCAATAACCCACCAGAACACGCCAACAGGAAAAGACCAAATCCCCAAAAGATCATGTATAAGTGGACAGGTTCACAGCATTTATTTCTTCCTTCCTTTCTTTCTTTTTTTTTCTCTTTCTATCTTTTTCTTTTTTTTTTTTTTTTTTTTTTTGAGAGGTTTTCACTATAGGGTGTGTGTGTGCGCACCAGAAAGATAAAGAGCAACAGAGAGATAGAAAGCAAGAAATCACCCCCCAGGGGAAAGACCACGCTGCAATCCCTTCTCCTCCATTGTCCTCTTGGGATCCTGGGCACACACGGACATGCGTCCGACGTGAGTTTAAGTCACTGGGTCCAGGACTCAAACCACAGTTGACTACATGGGAGTCCAGCAACAGAGCCGTTATGCCAACTACTGGGCCCATGTTTTCGCTTACATTTCTAACTTGGTTTTGAACTCTCTAGGTCAAAAATGTCTTCTTTCCCTTCAAAACGTATTGTTTTTATATTTCCAATTGCTCTTAACATAATTCTGATGGAGTTAGCAGTTGGCCCAGATTTGCTCCATTTTGTTACTATTCATGGATATGTCTACCACTCTGTTTTAGAACAGGAAGCTACTTATCACGTAATATCCTCAGCTTTGAGCTTTTAGATCATTTCCAAACAGGAAAAAGTCCAGTCCATATCATATTATATATGTTTATATCCAAGGATACACAGTAGATTCTGAAGAAGAAAAAACTTTAACCAAAGTGATGCAGAGAATATATTTATATTGTTCTACTTCTCTTCTTGATTGTCCAACAATAGGAACATTACTATTGAATCACTTCAGCCAAATTATTTGAATTATACCATCTACTACAGAGCACACACACACACACACCCATACTGATATTTATTAT
>NW_006159732.1:5566524-5585220 GCF_000334495.1 Tupaia belangeri chinensis
AAAAAAAAAAAAAAAGTCAAGATCAAGAAAGGGAAATATTTTGAAGGCAATTTTAAAAGAAAATCAGGCCTTGTATAATTTTAAGTCATTATCAGCATTACTCTTGTCCAGAAGGAAAAAGAATAAATAGGACAGGACATAGTATGGCTTTCTGCTCAGTATGTCAGGCCAAGACTAACACACAAGAATTTTTTAGTTAAGATTTTGTATTGTAGACCTAATGAAGACAATGTCATTTAAAAAATTATTTTTCTCATTTTGCTGTAGGATGGGCGCACACACGATAGAAAGAGACAAAGAGAGAAAGAGAGAGGAAGAGAGAGAGAAAAGCAAAAACAGCACCTCTCTAGGGTAATGGCTGTGCTTCTCTTCTGTTCTCCTCTCGGGATTTTGGGCATTCAGGCACACACATCGGGAGCGTTTTTGAAGTCACTGGATCCAGGACTCAAACAGCATGGTCAGCTATGCTGAATCCAACTGCCTTAATGATCACATCACTTGCTAGCCTTGAATGCCACTTTTAAAGTCCTTCAAGGATATTTTTTCATAACCTCACAGGAGGATTGTCTATAGAGCTGTGTTAGCCCTTAAGACTGTGACTAATAAATGCTGAATTCAACAGAGCATGATGAACATGGATAGAAAATAAATCCTTGGGACTGCCAGGTGGTGTGGTGCTTAAGGGCGCTGGACTCCCATATGGCTGACCATAGTTCAAGTCCTAGAATTGGTGGCTTGCTTTCTCACTTTCTCTCTGTCTCTGTCCCTTTATGGTCAAATTGAAATAAATAAATAAAGTTAAATAAAATAATTCTTAAAAAAAAAAAAAAAGAAAAGAAATCCTTTAGCAACTGAGATTATAATAATATATTTTTCCTGAAGTTTCTAACAACATGAAAAAACATAAAATTCAATAAAAATGAGCTTGTGTTTTTATAACTTATTTTCACACTGACTTCTGATTTTTAAAACATACTGTGATCAAACGTTATGGCTGAATGAATGGATTTAAGTTGAAAATGAGAGAACATTTCCAAATGGAACAGGAACACTGCTGCAGATGATTTCATGCATGTTTCAGCTTCAGTATTACCACACGTCCTAATACAGACTGAGGGATTTTTATGGGACTAGAGTATGGAACTGTTTGTCTGAAAACTAAGTCATTCTAGTTTTCATGAGACTATTTTCCATAACAGTAATCAAATTTCCATTCCCAGCATGATCATACATTGGAAAGATTTTTTTTTTAATGTTTAGGTTAGGAAAAGATAAATGCCCCCTAGACATATTCATAGAGGAACAGTTTAGAAATAGAATTTGAAATTGCTTTTGCTCATATAAATCAGATACAATGGGTTTTCCTAGATGATGGAGATAAATAACTGTTTAAAGATTGCAGCAGCATTCTGGATTCCGTGATCTTTAAAATAATGCAGTTGATTTTAAAACGATCATCTCTATTCCCTTTGCATTCTGGTGAAATCATTCTAAATTCATATCTGTAGCAGACTTTTCATCAAGCCCCAGCCAATTATCAATACTCATATGCAATGTTTTAAAGATGTCCATATTTCACTTTCAATAGTTCTGGTTCTAGTTAGGCATTTCTTGTGGGAGCTATTGATTGGAGAGATGGGGAAAAAGTTCAATATTTCCACAATAACCTCTGAAAGGGCGACCGTCATGAGTTTCTAATAGTTGCTCTAATTTTTAAAATACAAAAGATACAAAAGAAATTTCAGTAATTAAAAAATGATATTTTTGTAGACCTTTGACAAAAGAGTAATTTTTTTTCTATCCTGACTTGCAAAGATGGGAAGACAAGTTTTTTGTTAAAATGTAAGTGAACATGATTAGAATTGGAATAAATAGATCCTGGTTGAGGCGAAGGCCCACATGAATTTTAATTACTAAAATTCTGAAGCCGCTTATTTTTTTAAATAAACTGAGTAAGCATATTCAGTTAGATAACTTCTAGAGTACCCACATGTACATTTTATATTAAGAAGTAAAACATATGCTCATAAAAATATTAATGTTTTAATGCTATTTCTACCTGAAAACTTCAGTGTACTTATTTTTCTCTAAAGAAATTTTATTAAAATTCTGACCTCCTGGGAACCAGCAGTTAGCATAACGGCTATGTCGCTGGACCTCCACGTAGTCGACCACAGTTCGCATCCCGGACCCGGTGGCTTAAAACTCACGCCGGGCGCGTGTGCGTGCATGCCCAAGATCCCGAGAGGAGAATGGAGGAGAAGGGGTTGCGGTGTGGCCATGCCCCCTGGGGGGTGATTTCTCGCTTTCTGTCTCTATGTCTCTCTCCGTCTGCTGGCGAGTGCACATGCCCTATAGCAAAAACCTTTCCCCCCCCAAAAAAAAATTCTGACCTCCTCTGACCATTATTGGTTTGAAATCTGTTATAAGATAGGGCATATGATGAAAATTAAAAGGAAAGACATTTGGCATATTGTCATGAACTGATTTTCTCTCCAGACTACCCATTTCTTTCCTGCTATGATTGTTCAATGTAAACACAATGCTATAAAATGCGGTGTATCCCTTCTCCTCAAATCTTGCTAGTCTTTGAAAAACAAGCTTTGAAACTACTTACAATAAGATTTGAGATTCACACAATCAAGTATTTTTATACTATTATGGATTGAATTGTGTCCTCGTAAAATATGTGGCAGTACTAACTCCAATTGCTTGTGAATGTGATCCTATCTGGAAATAGATCTTTGCAGATAATCACCTAAACATGAGGTCATTATTGTGAGTCCTAAGCCAGTGTGATTGCCCTTAGAAATGGGGAAAATTTACACACAGAGACAGACACTGCCAGGGAGAATACCATGTGGAGGCAAAGATCAGGACGATGTATCTACCTAGACAAGGAAGGCTGAAAATTGTAGTAAACCCTCAGAAGTGAGCAAATAGATGTGGAACAGATATTCCTTGGACCCTCCAGAAGAAACCAACAGTGAGGACACTTTGGTCTTAAATATCTACCCTCCAGAACTGTAAAACAAACAAATAAATAAATCTGTTGTTGAAGCCATCTAGTTTGAAATGCTTTTTTTATAGCAGCCTCATGAAACTAATGCATATATTCTTTCAAAGATATTTACTAGTAAGAATGTCAGTTATTCTCTAACAATGCTGTCCTTTTAGAAATCTTAATATGTACAAACTTACAGATTTTCTAGAATGAACTAGAGCAAACTTTCTATAAAGGTACAGACAGGATTTTAGGGGTTGCAGGACAACGGTCTCTGTTACAACTATTAAACTGTACCATTATAGCAGAAAATCAGACACAGACTATATATAAATGAATGAGAGTAGCTGTGCTTCTAATCAGACTTATTTACAAAAAAGGCAGCAGGCTTGGTTTGGCCGTTAGGCCATAATATTTTGACCTCTCCTCTAGGTCATCAACTACTTAGTGACAAAGTCAGCATAGTTTGTAAGCTTCTCAATACGTATTTTCTGCCTACTCATATTCATACATCTGCATGTACTGCAGTTTGAATATGCCCCTAAATTCATGTGTTTAGACATTGTAACATAATTAAGAGAGTGGAAACAACCTGATTATGGTGTCAAGAGGTGGGTCTTCAGGAAGAGATTAGTGCCTGGAGCATTAAGACAGAATCTCCATGGCTGAGTTCTGATATGTGTACAAAGAGGAAAATGAAGCAGGCAGAAGCCACATAGATGCAGGCCACACTGCGATCTGCTTCCCCACCAGACACTGGAGCCTATATGCTGGGCCTCCAAACTATGAGCTGAATAAACCTGCATTTCTTTATAAAGTCACTTAGGTTCAGGTATAACTGTTAGCAACCCAATAAGGGACTAAGATACTCTGGCTTCACTGGAATAGATTTTACCTCTTATCCTTGACTTGGGATCAGTCGTTTATCTGCTTTAAACAATGACATCCAGGTGAAGGTGGCGGAGGTCAGTCTGAGTTTAAGCCCAAAGGGCTTCACACACGGTATTTACACTTTCTCTTTAGCAGTAAGTAGTGGCTGCTTGAACTTCTGAGTTTTGTGTTAATTTTTACATGATACAGAAAATATCATTAAAGAAAAAAACACCGTATTCCACTTTGAGTATTTTTTTCAGTCACAGGAAAAATCATGATGTATGTTTCTATGTTTTTCTATACAGAAATGTGCCATGACTTTTCTGATGACCCAGCTGGACTCACATGTGGAAATACACCAAGTGCAGAGGCACGTGACCTTTACAAAGAACCCTGCCTGAATTCCAAAGGCTCCATCACATGTTGTTGATCTGCCTCTGGGAAGTCATTTAATAACCCCAAGTTTCAGCTTTCTCTACTGCAAAATGGGATTAAGACCATTTCTTGCATGCCTTCAGGATTATCATAAGAGACCAAGCAATCAATAGATGCTGTTTCATACATTTGAAAGACTGTGCTAATGGTGCTTGTTAATGTTATTCGCACCAAGGGATCACGAAATGGAAAGAATTGTTGCCATAACGTCAGTCAGAAGAAAACGTCTTTCTAGAATCACGATGATTTTAACAACCATAATAAGGCACTTTCTTCTTGCTCTGTCTTCAAACAGTACTGCCCAAACACAGCTAATTTGGGCAGTATTGTTATTATGGGTAGTGAATATATCTGAGTGCAGTTGAGTCCAAAGTTAACAATGTAAAAATGGAAGAACAGGCGCCACCAGGTGGCATGGTGGTTGGGGTGCTGGACTCCCACATGGCTGACTGCAGTTTGAATCCTGGACCGACCTGGAGGCTTGCTTTCTCACTTTCTCTCTCTCTTTCTCTCACTCTGTCCCTCTCTGGTCAAGTGAAAATGAATAAATAAATAAATAAAGTTAAATAAAATCATTCTTGAAAAGAAAATGGAAGAGTATATAGTGCCCCTACATAGCGACTCTAATGTTAGTGAGAATTGTATTTATGTAGTGAAATGCTTAAGAGGATGTTATAGAAAATAATAAAATAACATGCCCAGTATGTTGACATTCCCCTGGTGGTAGGGAGGAACGTGAAGATCAGTGAGATCTAGCACAGTGAGTGCTTTCCCCACAAGGGAAACTCTCCTCACTCTGAAACTATTGAAGTTTCAGAGCACTGTTTACTAGAATGCTGCTCTACAGGTAACATTCGCTTAGAAGAGGTTGCAAAGGTGATATTCCACCACCCTCTCACCTTACCCCAACCTGCAAGTGGTTGTCTTTTCTGTCACTGACAACTTCAACTATCTTTTTCATCTCGAACATGCTTAGTTCAATAATATTCTAGCTGGTAATCTATAAAAAGAAAAGGTACTTCATCAAACCATGGTGAACAGTTCTCCAAATCATGACACTGTGCTCTGCTATCCTCTCTGGTTCTTTTCATTCGAATAGAGAGAGCTGGGGTGTATAAATCCACCCTATAACAAGGGTAAATATCAAATTCCTTAATGAAAAGTCAATTTGGGATAAAATTTCTTTTAGAAAGTCTGGTATAAAATATACTTTACAGAAGAATTAAAAACAGATATTCACTGGGCTAACCTGTGGCCTGGTGGTTACAGCAACTGGATCCCTCACGATTCACTACATGGTGACTTAGGAAAACCATGCTGAGTGCATGTACACATGTGGCCAAAATCCTGAAAGGAGGGAGAACAGGAAGAGATGGTATTGCAGCATGACCTTGCCCCCAAAGGTGCTTTCTCACTTTCCCTGCCACCCTCGCCCCATTGGAGAACCCATGTGCCCTCTGCTAATTTTATTTATTTATTTTTTTAAATTTAGATATGGTTAGTCCCAGAGATAGTGGTTAATTCCTCCCTGAGTATGAGAAAGGCCTAGTGACTTACTTGCAGAAAATAGAGTCTGAAAAGATAAAAATAATCACTGTACAATGGAGAACAATAGCAAAACTTACCTCAACCCAATGAAAAAGGTCAGCATCACTAGTAATAACTCATATTGTTTTCAAGTGCCTACTGACAAGGGGACTATATCGCTGGGGAATTTTTTTTTCCCCAAAGTCTGATCATCCAATCTACTAATAAGGAAAAGATCACACAGACTCAAATTGAGAGAAATTCTATAAAACATACTTGTAGTACTTTCAAAATGGCTCAAGTCATAAAATGCAAGGAAAGACTAAGAAAGTGTCTTCAAGGAGAGGAAACTGAGGATGCATAAATAATACCATCGCCATCCTGGATTGGTTCCTTGAACAGAAGGGAAAGGAGGTGAATGCAAAAAAAAAATGGTAAAATCCAAACATAGCCCTTAATTTTGTTGGTGTGATTTTGCCAACGTGCATGTCTTAGCTTCTACCATCGGTATCATGGCCATGTAAAATGTAACAAAGAAGCTGAACGAAGGGTTAAAACTCTGTACTTTTTTTTCCCAAATTTTCTCTACATCTAAAATCATATCAAAATAAAAACTCTTCAAAAACTATAGCTCAAAGCTTATCTAGAATCATAAGAATGTCATTACTTTTCCTTTGCTGCTCCAGGTATTTTTATATATATATATAAATATCCGGTTGTTGGAAGTCAAGCAGCTGGACAGACTACAGGATAATAAGCAAAGATCAGGCATTCAATCTTGTTTCTATGCTGTCCATGAATGATCCACTCATATTCTACTATTTACTCTTATTACAATGTGCTCTTTCTCGTAGGAAAGCGAAGGTACAAAACAATCCAGGTAGCTTAAAACTATCATTATCCTATCATTATCACAACACAAAGTAAAATACAAGCACTGCTGTCGTTAGGCTAGGAAAGATGATCTTACATGAAAAGCACAGCAGCCACTTATGAGAGAAAACGTATGGAGAGAAATTTTAACACACACTTTAAACATAAAGGCAGAAAAAAAACATGAAAACCCTAGAAACAAACACATGAATGCATAACAGGACAGACCATAAAATAATATTCTTATTGCAAAAAAAAAAAATTACTGTTCATAGCCATGTAAGATGAAATTAAAATCATACAGTGATGGAAAGATGATAGCGATGCTGACATTTTTGAACTCTTCAGAATTTCCACGCATAATTTAATGTAACAGGAAAAGGACAGTATTTACAACAAAACTAGGTGACAGTATACTATCATGCATCCCTAACTACAAGTGCATGAGGAAAAAAAAAAGCAAATAGTGATGAAATCTGTGTAATATTTGAATCTGCTCAGGTGAAAGTCAATAAAAGAAACATCTCCAACTTCAAGAAAACACCCAGGCAGCAAAATACTGATGGCATCACCCACCACTGATCACACTGGCATCCTGGGAAACCCTCAGGGGTGTTCTAACAGTGCAGAGCCCAAATCAACCTCACACCCTAATAGAAAATGAGCAGCTGTTTTCATCTATGTACTCGCTGGAGCAGGACCACACTATTCGTGCAAAGTGACAACTTTGCTGAGAAAGCTATTTCCAAAGGTCAGGAGGGAAAGGAAAACTATTCAGTTTAGCAAGAGTAAAATTTTTGTTTTTCTTTGGTTTTATATTTATTAAAATTTTGGTAAAATAATAATGTCAATACCCTCATGTAATGTTTGCCATATTACTTACTCTATTTGCCAAACATGGTTACTGAGTTTGTATCTGCCAGCTCTTAACATACCCGCCCTGTGGGCTTTTGTCAATTTTCCTGTACCCCCCTGAATATCAGGGGCAATACACGATTATGTCTACATTGGCAGCAGTGAAAGTCTACCCCCAACCAACTATGATTTCTACCAGCCATAAACACGTGGCATGTTGAGTCCAGCAGTTGGCATGGTGGTTAAGGTGTTGAACACCCACATGGTAGCGATTTGAGTCCTGGACCCGGGAGCTTGAAAATCAAGCCTGGCTCATGTGCATGTGTGCCCAAAATACCAAGAGAAGAATGAAGAAGGGTGGTACCTATCTCTCCAGGGGGAGGGAGATTTCACTTTTGCCTTTCTGTCTCTCACTTCTCTCTCTGACAAGTGCACACACCCTACGACAAAAACTAAAAACAAACAAACAAAAACCCTTGAGGTGCCAAACCATGCTGTATTTCTTATACTGCTTAAGTTACCTCACACTATTATTGGAAATTAGAAGATGCCCCATTGGGACCAGCAGATAGCATAATGGTTATGTTGCTGGACTCCCACAAGGCTAACCACAGTTCTAGTCCCGGACTCTTTGGCTTGAAACTCACACTGGGTGCATGTGCATGCCTACCCAAAATCCCAGGAGAATAGAGGAGAAGGGATTGTGGTGTGGCCATCCCTCCTGGGGGAGGGGGGTGGTGTCATTTCTTGCCTTCTGTCTCTCTTTGTCTCTCCACCGAGCACATGCACCCTATAGGAAAAATATCTCTCTTGGAAAAAAAAAAAGAAGATGCCCCATAAATTTATACTAGTTTTAATTCAGTAAATATTCAGGAAAAAGTGGAAGACAACTCTGGATAAACTAAGATTAGAAGGATCCCCCCCCTTTTTTCTCCTGGAAAAGCTCCTAGGTATTCCAGTAAAATGATACATTTGTGACTGACAGGAACTAAATGGCATTGTGGTTGTCACCCTCTACAGGAAGGGCCTTACTCCTGATTTCCTCCAGTTTTCCCTTCTTTCTAGAAGGAATTAACAAGGAAACATCAGTTGCTTTGACCTGAGCCCTAATTCTCACTGTGACCTGAGTGCCTTCGTTTTAACTGAAATTTGTCTTTCTCACTTCAGAGGGTTTCATTAATGTCCATTGAACAAATATATTTCTCTCATTTTTTTGGTCTCATCTTTGATTCCTCTTTTTCTTCCAAACCATGGCTCATTAAATATATTCTTTGTGCTTTATCTAATGCCTATTACCGCCTCATCTAAGACTTAAATACGTGGCGAGAATCTTCGGAAGTACCGCATCTCTAATATTTCAGCAATATTCTGAGTATTACAAAACCATTTCATATGAAGCTGCCAGATTGTTTTAAAATGTTAAATTTACTTTGTACCCTTGCTCAGCTATGACCCGTATTCCTAGAATAAATTTCTTTAACTATGGAATATGAACATTTTTAGAATTTAAGATCTTCCATTATTTACCTGCAATGTATTTTTCTAACTTTATCTTTTACCGTTTACTATTTTTATTGTTTTTATTTTTTACTATTAAGACATAATAGACACTTGTGGGACACAGGTAAGGTTTATTATCTGTTGATGAGGATGTGTATGGTGGTCTCAACTGGGCTGGACTGAGGTGTATATCATGCTGGGGAAAGTCTCTTCACAATCTGAGTGATGTATAGGGATTTAATGTATGAATAATAAGAAAAATAAATAAAATAAAATAAAACAATAAAAAAACATAATAATTACACATACAATATGTACAATATGTAGGTACAATATGATTCTTAAGTTCATAAATAGAATATATAATAATTAATTCAAGGTACTTACTATACCCATTATTTTAACCACTTGTCCTTATTTTGTGTTGTGGACATTCAAAATTCTCATTCAGCTACTCTGATATATTTAGTAGTTAGCAGCATTCTTTTTCTATTATATTTTGTAACATGAGATATTGTTTCTTTTATCTATTTGTAATTTTGTTTCTGTCCATCAACATCCCTCTATTCCTTTCATTGCTTTCCTTCCCAACCTTTAATAGTCATTTTTAATCTATTTCAATGAGGTGTTTCCCCCATATGGTATTTCTTTCGCCATGCCTGGTTTATTTCACTTATTATAATGTCCTCCAGGCTTTACAATTTGACCTCAAATGACAAGGCATTTTGTTTTGTTTCGTTTTAATGGTTGCTATTCCCTTTTTCAATCTCTCTTGTTGATTTAATTTCCTTGTTGCTTCCCCAAACACACCATAGTAATTCTTACCATTGCTTATTCTGCAAGTATCCAAGACTTCTCTTGCTGAAAAAAGATTTCTTTTTCCTTCATGAGAGAGAGAGAGAAATGAATAGAGAGACAGAGAGACAGACACTCCCAACAGGGTCCTCTTGCTGTGACCTACTCCAGCTCCAGCCATCCCCAGATCAGGAGCCCTTGGTATGTTCAAAGAGGTCTCTGAATGCGAAGCTGGAATCTTCCCTCGTGGTTCAGCCTCACAGGGCATTATTCTACACTGCACTATTAACTGGCTCCCAGACTTTGTTTTCTTAATATTCTTCACTGCAAGGTGGTTTATATTGACTTCCCAATTAAATAGAAACCAAGTATTTTTGTTATTATTATTGTTTTTTATAGAGGTTTTTGCCCTAGGCCATGTGCACTTGCCAGAGAGAGAAAGAGAGACAGTGAGAGGAAAAGTGAGAAGTCACCCCCTATGGGGAATGACCACACCAAATCCTTTCCCCTTCATTCTCCTCTTGGGATCTTGGGCACACACGCTCAATGCCCACCATGAGTTTCAAGCTGCCAGATCTGGGACTCAAACCATGGTCAACTATGTCTGCTGTCCCCCAGGAACCAGATTTTGAGATTTATTGAATCAGGAACATGTAGATGGCTTAATAGTTATGTCATTGGACTCCCACATAGTTGATTGTAGTTCAAGTCCCAGACCTGGCAGCTTAAAATTCACTCTGGGTGCATGTGTGTGCATGCCCAAGATCCTGAGACAAAAATGGAGGAGAAGGAGTTGTGGTGTGGTCATCAGCACTGGGAGATGATTTCTCCCTTTCTGTCTCTCTGTGTTTCTCAGTCTCTCTGGCAAGCTTATGTGCCCTATAGCAAAAATCTCTCTTAAAAAAAAAAGATTTACTGCATCTGTAGAATAAGTTACAACCTTCAGTAAATGTAAACATTTAAGAATTTCCTTTTTTTTCTTGTAAGAATGGACAAAGACTCTTTCCTGACAGATTTCTTCTTGGTAGATAATCTAATTAACTGTTTGTACAATGATGCAGAATCCTTGGGTAATTATTATAGAGAAGGAAGCTCTGAAAAGATACTGTCTCTTATTTGTAACTCAATTCTCAACTTATATTAGGAAAATAATTCTATATACATGAAAATTATGATGTGAAACATAGGGAGAAGAAACAATTTGTTTAATTTAGCTTCTTGATTAAGTCATCATCCTGGGAATATTTTTCTATAGGTAGCCTTCAGAAATAGTATTCCCACAGACTGCAATAATCAAATGAGTTACAGTAACTCAGACCTAATTTATAGATTCCCTGAAAAGGTTTTTTGAAAGCGTCCTTTTTTCAGTTATAAATGTTTATTTACATATATTTATAAAATGTAAAATTTATTCACTAATATGAATATCTATTTGTAACATATTTAAAGAACAGAGCAGCATATATCTGTAGATTTATGTTTATGAAAACTACCAGATACTCAAAGAGCATCTTTTTCCTTCTGAAAGTAATCATTCTGAATAAAATAGGTTATAAAACAGACACAGAAGATTTCAGCATATAATTCAGTAACTGCCACTAATAGGTTTTTTATTTATTTGTTTGTTTTGCTTTTTTGGCTTTTGTTTGGTTTTGTTTTATTTCAGATTTTGCCATGGGAAGTCTCTGCTCACCAGAGAGGAAAGAGAGAGAGAAAAAGTGAGCAATCAGCAGCTACGAGATTGGCCATGCCACGATCCCTTCTCCTCCAGTCTCCTTGTGGGATGTGTGCCATGCACAACATGCCCAGCATGATTTTCAAGCCACCAGACCCAGGACTCAGACCATGGACGACTATATGGAAATCCAGCGTCTAAAATACCTTGCCACATGCTGGCCTTCAGCTATTTTTGTTTTTTAATCCAAAGAAGACGACATTTTGAACTAGAATAATTGTTCTTAGTTTTGGGGTAAGAATCTAGGACACCTTTGAAAATCTACTGAAAATTAGAAACTTTTCTACCAGGATATGTTCTGTCTTTAGTTATGCACCATTGACATGAAATTTTAGGGAATTTCTGGAATCAGCATAAATTGTCTTTTCTTCTCTGACCATTTGGTTTAATCTACGATGCCATGATTAGTGGTGATTATTTCCAGGTTATCCATGATGGTAGTAGCTCTATCCTTGGACTATGAAAATCAATTAGAAACTAGAGCCATTCAAATTGTGATATTTATGGAAAGAGGTACTCACGGCCTAGAAAATTGACCTGTATAGTCTAGTTCTCTCCCCCCACTGTATTTAGTGGTTCACCATCAATTTTCAATGGTAACCAAAAATAGCAGTATAAAACACATGAGAGACCTTAAAGAAAATATACCACGAAAAAACAGAAGGTGTTCTGAATACAAGCTAAGTATATCCAAGCCATGTTTTCCTTGCAAAGTAATGTGTCTTGATGGATAGTCATTTAGATAATACAGGACAGCAAACACTAACCCACCAGGCGGTAAGAAAGCAAATGTTACTATTGAAGGTCAGGGGAAAAATAGATCTTTATTACCCATAGTTAAGTAGCTATTTCTTTTGAATAAATAACAGCTGTTCCTGATGTTTTGGAAAATAAAATAAATACACGGAAAGATAAAACTATCACTAAATCTGACAATAAGAGAATGCAAAAAGGTTATAAAAATGCAAATTCACACAATCTATGCAATGGAAGATGGCTTATTGTAAAGACAAAAGCCTCGTGCTCGTGGGTCATAGCTTACAGAAAACATATAATAAAAGCAGCAACGAACTAGATTAACTATTCGTATTATAATAATAGCATTCAAGGGGGGGAAAAGACATGCTAGTGATTAAAGCAAGGATGGAGTTTAAACGGCAAATGAGTCAAGGTGTAATATGAGAAGTTCTGAAGAAAGAAAATGATTAAAAATAATGTTAAGCCCCTCACCACTCATTATAAAAATGTTCTTGGTAATGAGTAAAGATTAGAAAATTGAAATGAAAAGAGACATAATTCTTTGCGTTTGGAAGAACTACCATTAAATATGTTTTTAAAATGTACAGATCAGATATGGAACCACTGAAAATTTAGCATCATTAATGAATAAATGAATGTTTGCCAGAGGAAGGGATGGAGGGAAAAGGAAGCAAAAGGTGTTCAGTTCCGTCAGTTTATTGAAACTTACCCTCCTTCAATACTGCCCTGCGCGGGATCAGCCACCTTGTTCCCACCATCCCCCACAGAGCTAATCTTAAATGTGTCCTCATTTTTTTTTTTCATTCAAATAATTCAGAAAACTAAAAAGGAAGAGAGAAAAAGAAGAAAGGAAAAAAGGAAGGGAGAAGACAGGGGGAAGGAAGGAAAGACGAGGTATGGCCTGGGCTCTCCAGTTGCTGACATGCTTAGAACCCTGGCGCCCAGCATCATCTGCACAAAATCATTCTCGTTGGCATCTTCTAATACTGTTTCTAGTTTTGTGAATCACAGTGCTGAACAGCTCAATTTTGGCTTTTGTGTTTTAACTTACTTGCAGGTTTCTTAGATAGCTGACATCATACGTATTAAGTAATTATTAGTGACGAAATTCTCACCATTAAACTGTGTTAATGCCATGTGGGCTTTGGCAGTTTTCTACTCACACATCTGGAGATGTGCCCACAATCCAGACAGAAGCAGTGCTAATCTCAGGGAAAAAGCCAGCTAGACTATTTTGATCAATTATTAGTGTTCATAAAATTTTTTTCTGCTGGGGTAAAAAATAAATTTACACTGACAGGAATTCCCTACTAGTCCATTATTCCCTGTTCAGAAAGAGACTACCTAGGAGAAACTGACACCCACCTTGTTGTTTTGTTTATTTGTTTTCCCCTTCAAATTCTAAAGTCTGTAATTATAAATGTGCTCAAAGTCAATGATTAACATCAGAAATAGAATTCCAAGAAAGCACCATCCCAACACACCAATGGAGCATGATCATGCTACAATCCCTTCTCCATTTCTCCATCCTGTTGGGTTTTGGGGCATACACACACGTACCCCACCTGTTTCTCAAGCTACTGGAGCTAGGACTTGACCTGCGGCCAGTCACGTAGGACTCAGATCCTTTAACCACTAGGCCATAGGGCTGGCTCAAGGTTCTGCATCTCTTTTGTTCTTTTCCTTTCCTTTTCTTTTTTTAAATTTTTGCTAGAGCACATACACTCCCCCGAGAGAAAAAGAAAGGGGAAAAGAGAAAAAGTAAAAAATCATTCCCCAAGGGGATACTGATACCCATTTTTTACACTGAAAAAAGGCACTGACTTAGAAAATATCTAAAGTCCCTTCTTTGAAATTGGGTTGAGAAGGCAGATATCCAGATATTCAAATTAAGATGTTTTTCTTCATAACAAGATTACAACAGTTTCTGAAGTTTAGGCCCTTCCTAGATCAGTAGGAGACCAAAATAAATTTCAAAGAGAGAGAGAGAAAAATCTTTATGGGGTTGGCAGGTGGCATAATGGTGGAGGCACTGGACTTCCACATGGCTGACCATGGTTTGAGTTCCAGACCTAGCTACTTACTCTTTCATTTTATCTCTCTCTTTTTCTTTCTCTGGTCAAATGAAAATAAATGAATCAATAAAATAAATAATGATTCTTAAAAAATTTTTATTCATTCAAAACATGTGAAAGAATATTTAGAAAATATGTTTCAGAAGAAAATGTCTAGTCTACCCATAGCTACTCATGAAAAGCTTTAGAGTCCACAAGATGATACAAGCATTTCCAAAAGGATCGCTTGGATCCAGGTAGAATAGAATCAATAACCACACCATCACTTCTCAGCTACAACACCTCTCTGGCTCTTATTTGTTTTTGTTTATGCTGATCAAGTACTCTGGGAGTGGGCAAACTGGCAAAAGGCATAAGAAGCAGGTGGAAACACATTAAGTATAACAAAATTTTTTAAAATTATTGTTTATTTAATTTTGTTTATTTATTTTTTGGGAGAGGTTTTTGCTATAGGACGCGTGCACTTGCCAGACAGACAGAGAGAGACAGAGAGACAGGAAGCAAACAATCACCCCCCAAGGGGGATGGCCACGCCGCAATCCCTTCTCCTCCATTCTCTTCTCAGGGTCTTGGGCACACATGCACACGTGCCTGGCGTGAGTTTTAAGCCACCGGGTCCGGGACATGAACCGCGGTCAACTACGTGGGAGTCCAGTGACATAGCCATTATGCTAACTGCTGGTTCCTTTTTCATTTATTTTAGTTTGACCAGAGAGAGACAGAGAGAGAGAAAGAGGCAAAGTGGGAAAGCAAGTCACCAGGCCAGGACTCAAACCACGGAGGGCCATGTGGGAGCGTACAGTGCCTTAAACACCAAACCACCTTCTAGTGCCCCAAAATTTGTTTTCAAATGTTACCTTCAATACTTACAGTTGCCAAATTTTATTTTATTCTTTCAAATTAAAACAATAAACATAAAATATTTTTCATATGAAACAACTTGTGGGTATAAAAGTATCATAATAATTATGATAAAATGATAACTAGTTGATAACGGGCCTTCTGGTTGGCCCATGACTGTTATCATTTTTCTTTTCTACTTCTGATGTTAGTTTTATAGGAACCTGACCAAGAAGTTCCCACACCTCGATAAGTCTCATCATTTCTTGCTCAAGAAATGCCCTGCTACTCCTCCATCCTCCCTTTTGACCTATACTTCATCGAGGCCGAGGAAGTATCACCCACCTCCATTTACGTAAAGAGCGGAAAAAGCCATGTTGCTCAGAGAGCTCAGACCTTATAAATTCACTAAGGACATGGTTCTTGCCATTGTCTTAAAGGTATCCTCTCCTGCCGACTTGGGGAGTGGATTCGCAAATAAATCTATATACACTGCTCAATAGTCACAATCACCCTCCTTTTGCCTAATGGCCATTGCTCACTTTTAAGCTTTTATCTTTCTGTTCTGGCTCAGAAGAGTTTCTTTTCAAAATTCTCATTCTCTCATGAAATAAATGTCATGGACATGTGCCCTAAAATCTCCCCATATAGTCCTAGGAATACCACATTTATAGTGAGTATAGATTTAGATTGATCCCTTATTTAAATATACTTCAATATACTTGTTTCAATATATTAGTATTTACCTCCTTGCATATATAGAGAAGTAACACTTAAATGGGGCCCATCACCTAGCCTTCCTCCAGGTCTTCAGCTTAGATCATTTATATGTCAGATATAATCCCAGTGGCATTGGCAAACTGAGCCTAGAAACAGAGGGAAACAAGTTTTAGTTCCATTTCAAATACTGATATTCATTTGTAAACACCAGGAAAAAAATCTAATAAACTTATTATAAAGCAAAATGATTATCCCTATATAGAAGAAAAATGTCTTTTTATTTCTGACAAAAATTTATGCAAATGGAATTTAGATGTAAAGTTTTGAATAATCAGTGCATCAATTTACCAAATCCCTGGTTTGTATAAAGTGGAGATGGCGCACGGGGACAAAACTTGTTCTGGAAAGGCCAGAAGACATTATTTATTGCCAAACAACATAAGATGAAGAAAACACTGATCTCTTTTAGAGCGTGTGATGGGAAACATCCCTTTGTTCTATTTCTATGACAGAATTGACACTTGAGATGTCAGATCTTTTATTGGACATCTCTAAATACAAATACATCACCAATCTCTGTAAGTAGCAATTTGACAAGAAAAAAAGACAAAACCCACTTTTAAGTTTATGACCCATTTCTTTCTGCCTTTAAATGTCAATCACTGTAATAAAAACCTGGCTTTATATGTCATATAGATTATTATTATAATAATGTTTTTTAAACCAAAATATTTTAGAACTGTTCAGATCTTTATCCTGCCCTTCATCACTTCTTCCCTCTCCCTTTCTTCCTTTTTCCTTCCTTTTAATTTTTAGACTTAGTTCTTTCCTTTCATTCTTCCTCTACTCCTTCCTTTCTTCCTTCACTTTTTGATGTTTTTTAAATTTCCCGAGGGTGTATGCATGTGCCAGAGACAGAGAAACAGAAAGAGAGAGAGAATACCTTCCAATGAGGTGTGATTACACCACAATCCCTTCTCCTTCAATTCTCTATCCTGTTGGCACTTGGGGCTTGCACACACACATGCCTAGTGTGTTTTTCAATCTGTGTGCCAGGATTTGAACAGTCAGCCAGGTGGAATACTGCTTTCTTAACTACAGGACCATGGGGCTGGCCCTCCTTCCTTTCTTCTCTTCCATTTTGTCCTACCATGTTTCAAAAAGAACCCATAAGGGACTGGACGGTAATGCAGTGGTAAAATGCAATGCTCTGCAAGGCAGACCTATGTGCAGAGGTTACTGGTTGGCATCTGGAGACCTCTCCGAGTACACAGGGCACACGTGCTCATGACCTGGGGCTGGCTGAAGCTAAGGGTGCAATGTGGCATCAAAATCCTGTTGAAGTTGTGCTCACTCTCTCTCTAAACATGCACACACCACACACACACACACACACACACACACACACACACAGATGGATGATCAGATTGCATAATTGAAAATAGAAAATGCACAGAAAGATAAAGAAGGAAAACAAGGTATGGAATCTGGCTCAAAGTTAAGAAGGAATAAGCACTCAAGAGCCTGACTCTCCCACTGAACTGCAACTATAAAACCTTGACAGACTGGAGCAGCAATGTTACGAATGACTCTGAAAAGCAAACAACAATGGATGAGTTGGTCAAGAAGGACAGATTTCCAAGTGCCACTGGGCTAGCAGAGCATTTATCATCTGTTTTTCTCTTTCCTCCAGAATCCTAAGATTTCCACTCAATTCATACTAAAACCTGAAAGTAGACATTAGTGTCAACAGAGAGACTGAAAAATAGCTTTTATTGACTTGAGGGGCAGGTAAGGGGTCCCTTACACAGAGAATGGGGGAAATCACTAATCTGTTTTTCTTTGGCCTTTTTTGCAGCTTCTCCTCCACCACAGAATCTTTTGGTGGTGGCAGCAGTGACAGCAGCAACAGGAACCCTCAGAAACTGAAATCACTATCAGAGAGCAATCTCCCTCTCTCATTAGAGCAGCTGTGTGTTCAACCACATCCTTCTCGCCTTCTCTCTCTTCTCTGTCAACAAATTGCCCCACCCTTCCAACCCCATTACCCCTTCACAAAGGCTTTTCATGCTAAATGGGTTCTGAGTCAGGTCAAATACAGAGAGCACTGCACATGGGGTCTTACAGGGAACTACTGGCAGGTCAAATGATCATCAAATGGGAATGAGGCACTCAGCCAACTTGAGTTTGAATCTGCTCTCTCCAGTGGTTTCCAGGCTGCTGATTTCTGCCAAAAATGCTGGCTGTTTTTGTTTGTTTGTTTTTGAGGCTACTGAAGAGCTGAAAGCATGGGATGAAACTAGGCTTGGTTAAAATACCACTGTTTGGAGACCAGCAGATGGTTATGTCACTGGACTCGCACGTAGTCAACCACAGTTCTAGTTCCGGACCTAGTGGCTTAAAACTCATGCCGGGCACATGTGCATACATGCCCAAAACCCCTAGAGGAGAAGGGAGGGGAAGGGATTGAAGCATGGCCATTCCCCCAGGGAAGGGAGGTGATTTCTCACTTTCTGTCTGGTTCTCCTTGTCTCTCCAGCAATGCATGTGCCCTATAGCAAAAATCTCTCCTAAATAAATAAATAGATAAATAAATAAATAAATAATGTCACTTTTTATGTTTACATCTAATTTAATATTTTTACTTGCTTACAATCTCGGTCTTCTCTCTCCCTTCCCCCTTCTCTCTCCCTCCTTCTTCCTCC
>NW_006159732.1:5585250-5608005 GCF_000334495.1 Tupaia belangeri chinensis
TCTTTCCCTTCCATTTTCTCCTTTTCAGTAAATGACAAATGCCTCTCCCTCTTTGCACCAGCAAAAAGGTTTTTCACACTGAGTTTCATTGCTTAGATTAGAATCTCTTCTTTGACTTAACAGTTACATGTGACTATTTATTTATTCAGAAATCCACAGTAGGATGTTTTCTATCTCCTCTTTATTTTCCTTTTCTCTTTTTCTTTCTTTTTCTTTTTCCCCCTAGACAGGGGCACAGCCTCCTTATGTCATAATCCTCCTTCCATAGTCTCCCAGCTGGGACTACAAGCATGCCCCACCGCCACTCATCCTCCTCTTCTTTTTCAACAGTTCTCCCTCTGCTGCCCAGGCCAGCCTTGAGCTTGCAGTCCTCTGCCTCAGTCGCCCAATGCATCGCAGTCTGTAGAGCCAGGTGTCTAACGTCTAGCAGCGCGCACCATGCGCTAGGCCTCTGCTCTTTTCTGAAAGTTTCGTTTTCATTTCTTCTTCCTCATTGTGTTATGAAAATATAACACAATAATATTGAAACTGTTCTTGTGAGCTGACTCGAGAGCATGATCTGTCCCCAGGTAGTACCATGTACTCCCGTTCAGAAAGTATAGCTCACCTCATTCGAACCATGCCCATATAACTGCTTGGGTCTTTGCAAATGTTGCCTCTGCCACCCTCTTTGATATTAGCTCTCTACTCTATTTCTCAGTTTCAGCATTTGACCTTGTTAGTCTTCAATTCAATGACCAAACACACTTAATTCTTTACTCCCACATTGTCATTAAGTTTTTGTTTCCTTGGCTTGAATATTTTCTATCATATATTAGAATTATTAGATGATTTTTTTTTTTTTGCCAGTTTCAATACCAATTTCAGACAGCATCTCTGGGTGGAAGAAATTTCCCCATTTATTGTATTTAGGTAAGAGCACCATTTAAACTATGAGACGTTCCAGCAGATAAAAATGAGTCCTATGGTTGTAGGCAGGTTACATCCTGCATGAAATAGTCTATTTCATGGTTACTTGGCTTTGGGGATTACTGTTATCAACTTTAGATTTTCAATAAGTTTTTGTTTAAAATTAAAATTAAAGTAATCTCTTGTATTTGTTCTGTATCAGTAAGATCAATGTCCAATCAGAGTATATACCTGATTTTAACCTCCTACAATTGAAATGAACATTTTTACAACTTTCTCCTTAGAATTCTGGGATGAACAGAAATATATATTCTGTTAAGACACTACTTGGCTTGGAATTCCAAAAACTATAGCTTCTTTTCTGCTATTCATGTCAATTCCAGAACTAGAAAAAAAAATGCAGCTACCTGATATAGTTGTTTAATGAATGGACACGAAAAATAATTAACCTGGACAGGAGATATATGGCTACATTGGAGAATAAAATTATCTTGTATATCAGGGAAAATACAAACTCTTCACTATTTGTAAGGTTTTTTTTTTTTTCCTATTTTCTTAACAAGCTGGAAACATTAATTTCAAATGCTAATGAGAATTACTAAAATGCTCCTAGATACAGGATAGGTTCCAAATTCAGTCTTAGCAGCTGGAGGCAATCATCACAGTGAATTACCTGGAGGGATATGGGAAGGGGGCAGATGCTGGTCAATTACCATAGCCTCATTGCATGTACCCGGGCACCTGGTACAGATAGGCTAGTAAAGTTTTTATTAGGCTGGAAAAGACTACCATTTGGGAGAATTCCAAGCTGTTTCTGCCTACCAGAGAAGGAACTTAAATTTGCCTTTGAGAAAAAGACTCTTTTGTTCCAAGAAAGCCCATTTGGTAATGCACCTACTTGTTAGTTAGAGGGGCCCTTCCTTCATATATAGAGCAGTAACCCAAATATAGACACTTCAGAATGAGCTTAATATTACGAATGGAAGAGCTTTGGCAGAACCATGACACTGTGACATTAGAATCAGAGATCTGTGTTTCCAAACCTAGATTATAAATAACTTCCAAACCTGGATTATAAATAACTTCCAATTTTTAAAAAGTTATTAGTTAATCTTGATAGGTCTAGGATCCTTGTTTAAGTGACTTCCTCATAGAAAATCAGAAGTAGAGATACCAGAGGAAAGAATGTGGAAGAAAGTACTCACCTTGACAATAAAGAGTCTAACTGCAATGTTGTCGTTGAAGGTTAAATGACATAAATTTGTGAAATATACCTCAGTGATTATTCTGTCTGGGTCTTGAGAACTATCTCACAGTCACGGATGTGGTGGAGCTGTCTTAGAAAAAGAATAGACATTTTGCTGTCAATCATACTTGGAAAGTTTAGTTAGGAGGCAGAAAATACAGTGAACACTGAATAAAGAAATAAAATTGTTTCCTTTTGTTGTCGTTGCTGTTGCTGGTTAGAAAAATGTTAGCCAGTCTACATGGGCATAGAACGCTAGAAACATTCCTGACTGTTGGGGTGTTCTGAGCCACAGTCAAAAGCAAATGAAGAGCAGAGAGGGGTAAACTCCCAAAGCACTCTATGGCTAGGTTTGACCCTGAAGGCCTTAACACTTCCATCAGCTTGATCGAACCTCAGATGGACGTCTTTCTGACTCTAGGTCTCTTTCTTCCCTTCTCTTGGAGCATTTATTTTAGAAAACTTATGATCTCATTTCTTGCTCTTTCTTTCTTTTTTAAATAAACCTCACCAGTTTTACAACCTAGTATATATCTTTCTCAAGTATCTGAGACCTATCCCCTTGAAGTGTATCAAGGAAAAAATTTCCATTTTCAATAACATCCATATTTTTCTAGTAAAAAAATACTTCGTCTCTCACATCAATACTCGCTAATTTCTGATGCCTCTTCCTCTTAACATTTTATGTTTTCCTGCCCATTCCTGAATTCCCATTGATATACAATGTAAATTCTTTTCTCTCAGTATCTCCACTTTATAAAATCTTTTGCATTACCAACAAAGCTGTAGTGTAAAAAGTTTTGAATATATCATTTTAAACACGAAACATTTCATTACTGGTTGGTGTATGAAGTTAGAGGTCAAAATAAAACTCTTAGAGAAGGAAGGCCTGTACTGCGAGAAATGATAAGGTGGGCTAGGAGGTGGTGTAGTGGGCAAGGTGCTGCTCTCCCACATGGCTGACCACAGCTGGAGGAAAACGTCATCAAGATATCAGAATATGAGTTTCCAACCATCCTCTCCCCACAATGATCTGATCTGTGCAACAACCACAGATGAGGGGGAGGAAAAAAAATAAAAACTCCCACCAAGAATATTATTTCTATAAACTGGTCCTTCAAAAATGTAAAAAAGATCATGAATTTTCCAGACAAAGTTAGAATACACTACCACTAACTACATCTACTTTACAGAAAAGCTAATAAGCATTCTTCAGGTAAAAAGGAAAGAATACAAAAAACATGAAAACATAGAATAGTATAAAACTCACTGTGAAGGTAAGAATATAGACAAATCAAGGTATTCTTAAACTGTACTGGTGATACATAAATCACTTTTTATTCTACTATGAAAGTTAAAAGACAAATGACTAAAATTAACTACAGTATAGTATTGTTAATAAGTACACAACACAAAAAATAAAAATGGGACATTAAAAGAAAAGAGATTGTGGCATAACCATGCCCCCTACGGGATGATTATTCTCTGTCTCTCTCTAGTGAATACACATACCCTATGACAAAAAAAAAAAAAAAAAGAAAAAAGGTAATTACTAAGCAATGGTAGGATTTCAGTAACAACAAGTCAACAAATCATTTTTTTTACCCTACCTATATCCTACTCTAAAAGGAAAATAAATATAGAGAAGCATTGAATACATTTGAAATAAATATTAGAAAAAATGCATTTCTTACATTTTGAAGAAGAATAAATACCAATTAAAAAATAGAGATAGCTGGTAATACTGCTATTCTCTAAATTTATTTACTAAGAGAAATTTATTCTTTCAGATGGTTTTATGTCACAGACTGAAAATTCTTGCTACTAATCTTTTTTTTTAACATTTTAATTGTCAAAAAGCACTTATGCTCTCCAGAAGACAGAGAGATAGAAAGAGAAAAAGAGAGAAAGAGAATGGAGTGTGGTCATACCACAGTTATTTTCCTCCATTTTCCATTCAGTTGGGATTTTGCAGCATGTTTTTCAAGTCACCAGGGTGGAATTCGAACTGAGTATGACCAGTCATGTGGGATCCAGCTTCCCTAACTACTAGGTTATTGGACCAGCTCAATTGTGACTGATCTTGTTCAACATATTTATTCAAATAAAAAGCAATTGGTATAAATTATGCTCCCTACATATGCAGATGGCACAGAGCTTGAAGGAAGGATAAACCCACTGGGAGACAAAACGAATCTCCAAAGCAAGCTCAATGTACTAGAACAATAAGCCCAAATGCACAAAATTTTAAAAGTCTCCCCCTGGCTGCGAAAGAAAAAAAGAAATCAGTTATCTTAATGAGAATGGATAATATCTGATTGGCAAAATTTGCCAGAAAAAAAAATCGTCCAAGAGCAAACTAAGGTGACTTTGATATAAGTTTTAAATCACTGAGCCCAAAGCAATGCTCTTAACAATATGATTGACTTTGGGCCAGAGGAGTATCAGAGGAGCCAGCCAGGTGCCAGGCCAAGTTAGGCTTCTCCCCATCACAGAAACTACAGAACCATGTGCTATCTCCCTTGATGTTTACATTTTGAAGAGATTCTCAGGTCCCTAAGTAGAACATTTCTGATTTACAAAGTGCATAAAAGGCCTAAAAAATAAACAGATTTAAATAATTCTTCAAAAGGCAGAGAAAAAAATTTACATTTACAAGTTTATGAAAGAAAATTGTTCAGGGCCACCAGATGGCATGGTGGGTAAGGCAGCTGGATCCCACATGGCCAACTGCACAGTTCAAGTCCTAGACCTACTGGCTTGAAAAACATACCAGGTATGTGTGAGTGTGTACCCAAAATCCCAAGAGGAAGAATGGAGGAGAAGGGATTACAGTGTGGCTATGCTTCCTGGGGGGAGAAGGGTGCTTTCTCACTTTTCCTCTCTCTGTCTGTATTTCTCTCTTTCCAGCTAGCACACAGGGTCTATGCCAAAACAAAACAAAAAGGGAAGAAAAGAAAATACACTAAGATAAAGGAAAAGAAACTTTTTTTTTTTTTGCTAGAGGGCATGTGCACTGGCCAGAGAAAGACAAGACAGAGAGATAGAGACAGAGGGAGAGGAGAAAGCACCCCAAGGAGGACTGGTCACACTGCAATCAATTTTTCCCTGTTTTCCCTCCTTTTGAGATTTGGGGCAGACACGCTTGCATGCCTGGCATGTTTCTCAAGCTGCCGGGTCTGGGACTTGAACCGTAGGGTCAGTCACATGAGATCATGCTGCCTCAACCCCCAGGCCAAGGAACCAGTCCACTTCTCTTATTTTTAACAAACATACAAAAAAGGAAAAAAAAATGCTTATTTTAAATTTTTATTTGTCCTTAAAATTTATTAGAAATTTATATTCAGTGTGATTTCCGTTTTTAGATTTGTTTCTTACTGTGAAATGTTATTGGGGGGCTAGCCTCATGGACTAGGGAACTAAGGGACCCAGATTCCACATGGCCAACTGCATGGTTAGAGTCCTGGTAGCTTGAAAACCATGCTGGGTGAATGTGTGTACTCAGGCGTGCATGATGCCCAAAACTACGACAGGGAGAAGAAATGGAGAAGGGATGCTGCATGACCATGCTCCACTAGGAGGTGCTTTCTTCTACTCTCTGTCTCTCTCTGTTTCTGTCTCTATCTTGTGAGTTCATGTGACCTCTGGTAATTTAAAAATTGTAACTTTACCTGAGGGCAGGTACAACATGCCCTAACCTTCATTTTGGTAGCCAGTTCCTCTGGCCCCTAAGAGTTCTCCTCTCGAGGTTGTTCCTCCTTGCCGCATGGTTACATACACTAGGCAGTATACAGCTTCAGTATTAATAGGACCGTTGGGTGGTAGAAGGTATCAACAACCAACTGCTGTCGAACGGACTGTGCCATGGGCATGCTGGTTTGACACTATCGTCCTTCCCATGAGCTTCACTGGAGGAGAACAAGTTGCATGGTAGAGAGTAAAGGAGTAACCACCACTGGGAGTTCCAGAAGCTCCTTTAGCTCTGGGATAAATTTGCCAAACACTGGGATTTCTTTGTTAGCAGAAAGGTTTTACTTTGACTCAACATCTACCCTAATTTGACCCAGTAGAAATACACTGACTACTTTTTTCTCGACAATGAAAAATCTGAAGGAACTAAGCAAGCAGGGGATTAACAGAAGTATATTTAATACTGAGAAAAAAAATGCACTTAGATCAACATCTTCACAACTGAACAAAAAACTCTTCAAATAACTTTTATTCTGGTTAAGGGAAGGAATAAAAATGGAGTACTGAAACACATTAAAAGATGGTTTTTCCTTTATTAAGAATTGTATTAAGACCTCTTTAAAATATTCAGTGTCATTTAATTCTTACAGCAACTCTCTGAAGGAAATAATATTATTAATATTTTACAGATAAGGAAATTAGACTTTCAAGAACAGTAACATGGTCAAGGACAAACATAACTACAGAGAAAGGGTCAAATCCAAAATTATCAGTCCAACTCACAGTGGAATAATTCAAAGGTATAAATCATTCAAACGCTTAAAAGAAATTCCATGCTACTTTTCCACAAGAAAAGCATGCTCAAATCAAATTTTTATGGTCTATTTCATATCTGTGTAGGACAATTATCTTTTGTGTTTAGAATCTCTTTCTTTAGAAATTATTTACTATACTATGAGAAATCTGCTCCATTTAGTCAGGAAATTAGGTTCCAACTCTGCCCTAAAATGAATATGACAAGTGACCTTTGACTTTAAATTTCTGTGATTGGCTCTTGGTAAATAATGAAAATGAGAAGTTGTGCTGTTTTGTTTTTAAGTCCCCACCTGTAGCTGAATCACCTGGAAAGCTCTTACAAACCGTGATGGACTCCACTTCAAATCAAAAAATCAGAAGTTTTGGTGATGGGTTGTACGTGTCATATGTTTTAAAAGCCCTCTAGCTATTGAACAGCTAAAGTTGCTAGTTATTAGATGGCATAAGTAAGTAGACGCCTGATGAATAAGGACTTTTTCACTTCTAACCATTTGTAATTCTATGAACAGCCCAACCACTCCTCATACTATTTCTTTTATCAAGATACATTTTTGAATGCTTATTATAAATCTGCAAATATGCCAAACAGAAAGGACGAAATAAACTTTCTCTGCTCTTCAAGATAACTTACAGTCCTAAAGAAATCTAAGACTCTCTTAGTAGCATCCTGGGTGGATCCTACGAATGTATATTTTTCACCGAACTTTATCAGGTATGATGCTACAAGTCATTACACTTATATATCCACTTTGTATAATTATGCTTCTGCAAAGAGAAGTGACGGAGTACATTCCTTTTCTTGTATCTTGTATGTAAATGTCTAAACTAAATTAAGTATTGCCTGTTCTCTTGCATTTTGACCATTAATAGATTTATATCTTTTATTCACAATAACATGAAAAGTTTAAACCAAAGTTTAACTGCTTTGGCCCAGCAGTTGTTTAGAAGTCATTGATCCAATTTTCCCGTCAATGAACAGATTACTATAGTAAAGCAATTTGCCCACCATCATATTAAGGCTCATTCTTATTATTTGACAGAGCACAGGTGTTGTGTTCTCAGAACAGTGATCATCCTATCAGTTTCACCCATCAGGACTTTCAAATATGTAATATGAAGAAACTTCAAAAAGTTCAAGAATGGGGAACCAGCAGTTAGCGTAATGGCTATGTCGCTGGACTCCCACGTAGTCGACCGCGGTTCGCATCCCGAACTCAGTGGCTTAAAAAACTCACACCGGGCGCATGTGCGTGCGTGCCCAAGATCCCGAGAGGAGAATGGAGGAGAAGGGATTGCGGCATGACCATCTCCCCTGGGGGGTGATTTCTCGCTTTCTGTCTCTAATGTCTCTCTCTGTCTGTCTGGCGAGCACACGCGCCCTATAGCAAAAATCTCTCCAAAAAAAAAAAAAAGTTCAAGAATGGGACCAGCAGTTAGCGTAATGGCTATGTCGCTGGACTCCCACGTAGTCGACTGTGGTTTGAGTCCCAGACCTGGTATCTGAAACTCACACTGGGCCCAAGATCCTGAGAGGAGAACGGAGGAGAAGGGATTGCTGCGTGGCCATCCCCCCGTGGGGTGATTTCTCACGTTCTGTCTGTCTCTCTCTGTCTTTCTGGTGAGCGAACGTGCCCTATAGCAAAAACCTCTCCAAAGGGAAAAGAAAAGTTCAAGAAAAATGGGATTAAAGTATTTCTAGTTTTTTTATGCAAAATACTGAAATTCATAAATAGTTTTTTCATTGTACTCATTTTCCAAAAACTTTCTGATGTCTCCTCATGTATCTTGCCTAACTAACAAAAGATGTGGAATTGTGAGTTACATCTGCCTGTTACTCTTTGTTGCAACTATACTATATATAATTCAAAACTGTTTGAGAAGGTACTTCTTTTCAGACATTCATTTGACCTCAAATCTGAAATAGAGTAATATTTTAAATCAAGAAGGACATATTACAGATAATTATATTCCTCTACATTTTCTTTGTTATGCATCTTATTTTATCTTTCTAAATTGATAACTATCTTTCTATGCAAATATATGTTGAAAAGTCATTATTATTCATAGCCTCTAAAATAAACACTGTAAATTTGCACTTCCTCTTTTCTGTGTGTCAAGTTTTATAGGCATTCTTTTATTGCTGGAAGTTAAGAGGTAGAAAGACTAGGATTTTGTTTACATTTTAAGTTTATTTATTTATTTCTTCCATGAAATAGAAGCAAAGGTAGAGGCAAACATGCCCCCAAGAGAACCTCTCTGCTGGAACCCACCCCCAAGCTCAGCTGGCCAGGATGGCAGGCAGACATTAGTGTACCCAGCATGCTTAGCATGCTTGGGGAGGTCCCTAGATACAAATTCGGAACCTTCACCTTGTGGGTCCAGTTGTGTTACAATTGAACCCCTACCTGGTCCCTCTTTTTTTTTTTTTAGTTTTTATTTAAAATTTCCTTCAGATCTCTGAGGAAGACAGTTTTATATCTGGAAACTCAAGGTTCTTATTTTTGCCTTGTAAAATAACTTAACTCTCAATATCAATATTAATTAATTTGGAAGATGCAGATGACATCAAAGAGTGATAGATATGCAGGGGAAAAAAAAAAAGTCAGCTGAACATTTTAAAATGACCGTTATTGGGGCCAGCAGATGGTACAGCAGTTACATTGCTGGACTCCTATGTAACAGATGCCATTTGAGTCCCAGACCTGCTGGCTTGAAAATCACACTGGGCACACGTGTGTGCGTGGCCAAGATCCTAAGAGAAGAATGGAGGAGAAGGGACTTCAACATGACCACCCACCTTGTGTGGTGATTTCTCACATCCCCCCTCATTGTCTATGTCTCTCTGGCGAGTGCCTAAAACCTCTGAAAAAAAAAAAATGACTATTACTTTCAACAATTTGATGTCACTGGTGACCTGTAACAAGATGCAGGAAGTACCACACCAAAGCAGGGCTCTTGGTATTTGAGAAAATAGTAAAAACATGAAGCTCTCTTTGACGTTCTCCCTCTATACATTCTCTCTCTATTCTCCTTTACCAGGTCATAAAACCTAGGCTGTTTAGGGCCGGCGGGTGGTGTAGTGGTTAAGGCACTAGACTCCCACATGTCCCACTGTGGTTCGTAGTCCCAGACCAGAGGCTTGAAACTCACTCAGGGTTCATGTGCCTGTCTCTGTCTGGTGAGTGCATGAGCCCTATAGCAAAAATCTCTCTCTCTGAAAGAAAAACCATAAAACAAAAAACCTAGGATATTTATACCATGCTCATTGTCACTGACAGATACCCCTCCTATGCCTGAGGTAAAGAAAACACAAAGAATCTGAACAAATAGGCCTCTGCTAACCAATGTGCCATTTCTCCCTCCCAACCCCGGTTTATTACCAATAGATCATGCCCCTTTTTTGTCTAACTATACTTCTACATAACTATTTATTCTTCATTGATCCCAAGGATTAAAAAACACAGTTTACATGGGTCTTTAAATATTCATTCCTGAAGACTCATGTGTCCTATAAATATTTATTAAATAAATTTTAAGCTTTTCTGTTGCTAGTCTGTCTTGTTACAATGGTGTCAGCCATTGCAATGGGTGAAGAATGAAATTGTTTTACTCCTACAGTACACTGAGAAGACTTTTCATTTGAATGACCTGTTAAAAAACTTATCAGGAGACCAGCAGTTGGTCTAATGGCTATGTCACTGGACTCCCATGTATTTGACTGCAGGTCAAGTCCCAGAACCGGTGGCTTAAACTCACACCGGGCATATGCGTGCATGCGTGTCCAAGATCCCAATAAGAGAATGGAAGAGAAGGGATTGCGGCATGGCCATCCCCGCCTGAGGTGGTGGGGGCGGGGGAGGCAGGCTGGTTTCCCACTTTCTGTCTTTCTGGCAAGCGCACGCGGCCGCCCCCTAAAACAAACCCCCCCAAAAAAAAAAAAAAAAAAAGACTAATCAGAGTGGATTCGAGATCAGTAATCTGAGAAAATGAGTAGAGATTCTTTTGAGATGCTTTGTTACAATTTGGAACAAATGAATGAAACAGAAATTGGAGAAAAATGGTGTCTGTAAACATGGGACTTTTTATTATTATTATTTTAAGGTGACAAAGCTAGTAAAGTATCTATAATTGGTGAAAATGATCCATTGTGTGTGTGTAGGTGGGGGGGGTGGGGAGTTTATCATGTAAAAGACAAAGAAGAAATTTGCTGAAATGATAACCAGAACTGGGTGAGGAAAGTTATGGGATTTAGATAGACCAAGGTTTTTTAATCTTTCTAACATAACAAAATGCAAACTATAAAGTGCAAACTATTGTTGATAGGCAAAATAATGACAATCTTCTGAACTTCCATTTTTTTTCTTTTTTGAGCAATTAGGAAGGAAGTTTATCTCCTGAGATAAAGAATGTGATGGGACCAGCAGTTAGTGTAATGGCTATGTCACTGGACTCCCATGTAGTTGACTATGGTTCGTGTCCTGGACCTGGTGGATAAAAACTCACGCCAGGCATGTGTGCATGAGTGCCCAAGATCCTGAGAGGAGAATGGAGGAGAAGGAAGGGATTGCAGCATGGCCATCTCCCTTGGGGGGTGATTTCGTGCTTTCTGTCTCTGTCTCTCTCTGTCTGTCTGGCGAGCGCACGCACCCTATAGCAAAAACCTCTCCCCCCCAAAAAAAGGAAGAGTACATATAAAATAGTATGGAAAAGGGGGCTAGCAGGTGGCATGGTGGTTAAGGCGCTGGACATGACCACATGGCCGATCATTGTTCGAGTCCCGAACCTGGTGGCTTGCTTTCTCATTTTCCTTCCCTCTCCCTCTCTCTTTCTGTCTCTCTCTGGTCCAAATAAAATAAATGAGTGGACAAATAAAATTAAATAAATAATTCTTTTTAAAAAATAGCATGGAAAAACAAATAAAAGCATACTTAGCAAAAAAAAAAAAATGAAAGGCTATTTACTGATAAGTTATAGAGTAGTATCTTTGGCTTGACTGACATGCATAGTATTTGTGCTGGAAAAAGAAATGTTGTACACTGTAAACATGTGATTAAATTTAAATAAATTAACTTAAAATATAAAATAAAAGAGACCAGCAGTTGGTGTAATGGCTATGTCGCTGGACTCCCACGTAGTTGACTGTTTTCGAGTCCCAGACCTGGTGGCTTAAATTCACACCGGGCGCGTGTGCACGTTTTTAGAATTATTTTATTTAACTTTATTTATTTATTTTAACTTGATCAGAGAAGGACAGAGTAAGAGAGAGGAAAAGTGAGAAAGCAAGCTGCCAGATCTGGGATGCAAACTGTGGTCAGCCATAGGGGAATCCAGTGCCCTTAACCACCATGCCCCCTGCCGGCCCCCACAATAGACTTATTTTACACTCTCCAATAACTTTCGAATAGATGCAGGAGCAGAATTGGTGGAGAAGTAAATGAATCCATGTTACAATATTTTTCCAGGATAATACAAAAAATGCAATGGAGGAACAAGGATGTCGAAAGCATAGACAAAAGAGCTAAGTATAATAATTGAACATAACATTACCCTGGGTAATGTGAAAAGAGTGCATAATAAGATGAGAACCATTGAAGAAGTGTTTTAATATATTGTACTCCTAATAACTGAAAATACCTGAGTCTGGGTAATTCAAGAGAATAGAGGCCTATTCCACCCTCAGTCTGGATGTCCAAGATCCACCAGGCACATGTGGTAAGGGTTTTCTATTGGTAATGTCCCAAGGCTATGCAGGGCATCATAATGTGAAAGAACAAGAGTTCAAGTGTCTATGCGCTCATTCATGGGTCTGTCACACTCCTTCCTCTTCTTAAAAACCCACCAGCAGTCAATCATAGGAACCCCACCTTAATCTCTTAACTACTTCCAAGTACTCCACTTTTTGACACCATGAAGATATTAAGTTTCCCGTTAATATCTTCACCATCAAAACTCAACCCATGAATTGGGGAGTGGAAGGGATGGATACAAAGCAAAGCAGGGCTAATCAGCTCAAAGGATTGACAGTTCAATGGAATTAAAGTCCTGATCAGGGAGACAGTAAGTGGAAAAGTTAAGAGGTAATAGATGAAAGAGTCGTATTCATAAAACTGAAATTGACTGAGGTCTCGTAATTTGTATTTCTCCATAGGTTAGCAGTATTAGAATCTGTATAGCACAAAGTAATTTCTCAGTGAAGATTGGTAGAATGTATCTTTGTATTTCTCCATAGGTTAGCAGTATTAGAGTCTGTATAGCACAAAGTAATTTCTCAATGAAGGTTGGTATAATGTATTATTTCATCTTGGACATATGTGGATGAGCTTCTTATTTTTTCAAAGTTCAAAAGCTAGGAAAGATAGCATCAGAAATAGTATACATTTGTGTTCCCCTAAGTGTTGATGTGATCAAAGTTACCCCTATGATAAAATATAAAGGTGGAAATCATCAGTTTGCTTCTGTTATTAACCAGTTGAACTACAGTCCCATGAATGTTAGTCTGACATAATAATCTAATCTGGGCCATTTGGATTTTGGGGACAGGGATCCCCTGGCCCCTACATGCCCTCATTGAAATGAGTAGGATCATCATGTACACTTATACACAAGCCTAGGCAATTCCTAGAAGTGTACACACCACACAAATTGCAGAGGTTGGGAAGAAAGAGAAAAAGAAAGAGAAAGAGAAAAAGAAAAAGAAAAAGAAAAAGAAAGAGAAAGAGAAAGAGAAAGAGAAAGAGAAAGAGAAAGAGAAAGAGAAAGAGAAAGAGAAAGAGAAAGAGAAAGAGAAAGAGAAAGAGAAAGAGAAAGAGAAAGAGAAAGAGAAAGAGAAAGAGAAAGAGAAAGAGAAAGAGAAAGAGAAAGAGAAAGAGAAAGAGAAAGAGAAAGAGAAAGAGAAAGAGAAAGAGAAAGAGAAAGAGAAAGAGAAAGAGAAAGAGAAAGAGAGAAAGAGCATCCTCAAGTGGATGTTGAAGGAGAGCAGAGAAATAAGATCTAAAAAGAGGTGTGAAAAGGGGAATTTAAACCTAAACCAAGTGCAGTAAATAATGTGAGCCTGTACTCTTCCATTTTCAGTGATCAATAGTTTGACTCCGGGTGCCCCCACACTCAACTAAAATTTAGACATGCATTAGAGCGTGTCTGAATGCTCCACAGGAGGAAACAAAGCTAAAATTACTGCGAATTTGCACACGTTCTTTTTTTTTTCATTTCTATTTACATCTTTACATTGTACAACATGGTTTTGTTTTTCCCAGCATGAACACAGTGCATAATAGTCAAGTCAAAAGCATTACCATATACATTATCATCCACAGCTCACTTTTCATTTTTGTGCACACATCCTTAAATTTAAATTGGGAGCATCCTGTTTCATGTGTGGAGTTGTTCCTAGGGGCAGAATCCCAAAAGTAAAATGTTTTAAAGACCTCAGCTGACTTCCTTTCTCTCTAAATTCATGTTCCCTGGCAAGAATCAGCAAAAAAGTTACCTGAGGGAAGTCCAATGGAACCTGGGGAAGTTTTCTATGTCCTGGCAGCCATGTGAGAGTCAAAAGATAATTCCTAGTTTATTTACCGTGCATTACGACAGTAATAGATGTATCACAGCTCTTCTCAAATAGTCCATAGTCATGAGCTTATTAACTTTCCCAGCAGCTGGAGTAAATCTCACTGTTTGGAAAGGAAAGATGTGTTAGTGATTAAATGGCTTAATAAACTACCTGTCACATTTTATGTTTTACTAAACTAGAACACATTTATGAAGGGCAAGGAGGTAGATTCCGTTAGTACACTAGATGTAAATCCCATGAGACATGAGGAAAGGATAATGCCAGGGTACCTCAGATTCTCTTCCTCATTTACATTTATTGCATGATAAAGTAAAGGGAGATGACACCTATTTAGAAACTAGATCCCATAGTGGCTATTGAGTAAATAAGGAAAACAAGAAATCATATATCCTCTTATATTCATATTATGCACACACATACAACATTTGAAACATGAAAGGTGAAGAAACAATCCATTTCAGCTAAGAGACAATTGTTGACCTAGAATCCTCAAACTCCAGGTGTGCCATTTGCTGCTTGCGTGATCCTGGGCAGTTACAAAAAGCCCCGTGATTCTGTTTTCATCTTGATTACATGGGCTTAGTAGTAGTATTTATCAGTGAGGATTGTTTGGAAGAGTAAAATTATTTTAAAAATATTTACTACAGTGCCTAGCATGTAAAAAAAGTACTGAATAGGTGGTAACATTTCTTTTTAAGATTTTTGTTCATTTGTTTTTTTGTTTTTGTTTTTCTGGCCGTAGGGTGTGTGTGCTCACCAGAGAGAGACAGAAAGACGGAAGGTGAGATATTACTACCCCAGGGGAGATGGCTATGCTGCAATACTTTCTCCTTCATTCTCCTGGCATTTGGATCACATATGTACATGTGCCCAGCCTGATTTTCAAGCTGCCAAGTGTGAGACTCAAACCATGGTCATGTGGGAATCCAGCAACTTAACCACTACACCACCTACAAGCCCCAGTAGCAATTTTTATTACTCAAAGATGGCCCAAATATTGGGTCATCAGAAAAGACATGACATATTTTTGCATAGGAAAACAGAAAAATACATCATGACTTTTCCGATGATCCAATATGAACTTTGTTAGGCAAGTCAGCCTTTAAATAAATCGACCACAATTCCTGTCCATTGGGTAAAAGATTTGTGTATTTGCAACATTCTGTTGCTACTTTGGTATTCCTCTCCAGTGGGACAAATTGGAGCAATATGAAAACTGAGTTTGCTCTATCAGAAAGTAGCAAGGACTCTTCTCTGTGTCTCTGCTCCAGAAAATACTAATGTTGTGAATTCAGGAGAAAACTATTTCATAGTCTTTAAAAACTAGGATTCTTTACACATTTGTTATAGTCGTTGTAACATTTTTGACAGATTGGGAGGGGAGCCCTACTTTGTGAGAAAACCTTCCCATGTCCTTCTTCCACAATTGAACTCCATTGGTAAATATAGAAATAGCTGAAAGAACGAGTCTCTGAATTATGACACCATTTTGTACTTACAAAGATACTTTCCTACCTATGGGGATAACCATCATAGTACTTTTAAATCTAGTTTCATACAGAATTTCTTTTCATTTAATTATTCTTTTGTTGTTGTTGAGAGGATTTTGCTATAGGGCACATGTGTGTGCCAGAAAGACAGAGAGACAGAAAGTGAAAAATCACCTTCCTGATGGCCACACAGTAATCCCTTCTCTTCCATTCTCCTCTAGGGATCTTGAGCACGCATGGAAGTTTAAGTCACTGAGTCCGGAACTAGAACCACAGTAGACTACATGGGAGTCCAGCAACATAGCCATTACACCAACTGCTGGTCTCTTTTTTCATTATTGTATTTAACTTTTGTTTAATTATTTTAACTTGATCAGAGAGGGACAAAGTGAGAGATAGAGAGAGAGGGAAAATGAGAAGGTAAGCTGCCAGGTCTAGGATTAAAACCGTGGTCGCCCATGTGGGAGTCCAGAGCCATTAACTTTCACACCACCTGCTGGCCCCTGGTTTCATATAGAATCTCATGGGTCTAAATTAAGCTGATTGATAGTCTGAATAAGAAAAATGCACAAAAGCATTAATCATACACTTTTATTTCCTGCAGAATTTGCAACTGAGTTATGGAAACTCTGTAGGATCTCCTTATGCTGCCATCATTTTTCAAACAGTGTGTAGTCAGTGCATCATTTGAAGCATAACATTCTTTGCTATGTTAATTGCACAGCCAGTGACATGAATACCAAAGTAGAAAAAAGGATCAGAATAACATCGCAAAGCCAGACCCATGGCTTACTGGTTCAGGGAGCCAGATCCCAAATTGTTGACCACATGGTTCAAATTCTGCCCTAGTAACTGAGAGAAAATCTGAACATGCACACTCTGTGTGTGTGTGTGTGTGTGTGTGTGTGTGTGTGTCTGTGTGTGTGTGTGTGTATGCTCAAAATTCTGATGGGTCAAGAAATGGAGAAGGGACTGTGGCATGACCGTGCCTCACGGGGAGGGGTGCTTTCTCACTCTCTTTCTCCCTGTCTTTCTCTAGCAAGTACATGCACCCTCTGGCAGATCATAATAACAGAATTGCAATGTGTTATGTTGCACAAAATATTGATTGGTCTAAAACCAAATCTTGGCAGTCCAATTATAAAGGAAGATGTCATTTTTTTTTTTTTTAAATTTGCTACGGGTCATATGTGTTCCCCAAAGAAAAGACAGAGACAAAGAGAAAAGAAGTGAGAAAGAATCTCCCACTGGGGATGACCAGAATGTAATCACTTCTCCTCCATTCTCTCTTGGGATTTTGGGTATGCACACACATGTCTGCATGTTTCTCAACCCACCAGGTCTAGAGCTTGAATTGTGGAGTTGGCCATATAGGATCCAGCTGCCTTAAACATCATACTACCAGGGCCAACAGGGAAGATGGTGGTTAAGGTGCTGGACTCACACGTGGCCAATCACAGTTCAATTTTCAGATCGTGCAGCTTGTTTTCTCACTTTCTCTCTCTGTAGATGTGTACCCTATACAAAAATCTAAAATATATGTAAAATAATAATTACAACTAAATAAATAACTTTTTAAAAAACATACCGCCTGCTGCTCCAACGATGTCTATTTCCTTTTTTCTTTTAGAGTTTTTTGCCTTAGGGCGTATACACTTGCTAGAGAAAGACAGAGAAAGTGAGAAATCAGACCCCAGGGCGGCCATGCTGCAGTCTCTTCTCTTCTATTCTCCTTCCTGGATCTTAGGCACACACACGTTCCTATCATGAGTGCCAAGCCACCGGGTCTAGGACTCAAACCATGGGCGGCCATGTGGAAATTCAGTGATGTAACCACTAAGACATCTGCTGGCCTCAAGATGTCTAATTTTTTAAAGCTCAATTAAAATCACCATTTTGTTTGAGCTCACCTACATCTTGAAATAACTCCTGATAAATCTCCCACTCATTTTTTACTTAATACTTGTTATTTTTAAAGACTGAGTTTCTTTCATAAGACAGAAATTTTTTTACATGAAATAGTTTATTATTCTCCTTCATTTTAACTTTTTTTATAAGGTAAAAACCATGGAATTTTTTAATAAGACAAAAATTTTAACCGCTTTCTCAGATTCCTTCCTTGTCAGCAGCATCTTCCATACTTGATTGCATCTGAAGTTACCACCCTGAGTGGAGTATGCTGTGGTGGTCTTTTCAGTCCCCTGTCTGGGGCCAGCCAGTCACTTACCCTGGACATGCCAAGCTTAGTAACATCGACTGCCTGTGCCGAACCAGACCGATCTGCTGCACAATCAAAGATTTTGCTTCCTTACCCTTCCAAATTTGGATGAAATATTACATCTTAGGAAGGGATTTGGCATCCTGAGTTCCTGCAGAAAGAGCCAAATGATGCATTGGAGAGTATAAGGGACTTAATTCCCACAGAGTTTGACTAATGAGAAACAAAAACAAGAGAGCTAAGCAAATTAATTCTCTCTCCTTCTTCCTTCCCATAGATACTCAAAATTATAGTCTGTTTCTCATCGCAATACTGCAGAGTTGTCCCTGTGTCCAGCAGCGTCCCTGCTGAGAAACTACTGTCTCTAGGCAGCTGCCAAGTAGTAGGAGCCAGGTGGCCATGCGTTCCAGGTGCTTCAGCTCCAGCATTGCCTCAATTCCCTTTTTCTCACCAGTAGTTGCTGGATATCTCCTTCCAAATGCTTTATCACTTTAATCCTTGCCTCAGGCTCTTTTCTTGGGAAAGTATGCAGTGACAATTATATTTTTCTTGTGTTTTGAGATGGGAAGGCCTATCTTATCATTTTACTCTTTTTGTCTTAAATAGAATTGTTACTTTCAGGGATTAAGAACATTAGACTATATAGTATCTTAATTAAGGTGAGGAGAAATATTGTTATGATCAGAATAAACAAATAACTTGATAACACCTGGATAAAAACAGATAATTAGATGTCCACTCTCAGTTTCTCAGGAGACCAAGATGGTTCAGAGCACAGCAATGTATTTATTCATAATCACTCTTAGAAAGAAAGAAAAATAAAATTATTTAAAACAAGGATTATGCCTTTTACTTTTCCAGTAAATATAGGAAAAAAGCTAGCCCCAGACATCAGCAGAAAATGGTTACTGAGGCAAGGATAGTCATTCATAATGCATTGAATGAACTCCATAAAGGCAGAGATAAGTGATTATTTTTGTAGTTAGGGAAAAATGTTTAATTCATGAGGAAAGTGTAAGATCTGAATGTTTACATTCTTATGAACTTGTACTCAAAATATTAATAGAAAAATTGATGGAAATATATGAAAAAATAGACATATTTGTCATTATACATGAGGTTTCAACAGCTAGTAGCTCAAACAAAAATTAATAGTAGTAATAAAATATTATAATAATTGTTATATTCTGTTCTGTTGCCAGTAACAGATATTGCTACCTTATCAAAATACCTGCATCTTGATAATGGAAATTTATTCAATTCTCAGTTTGGAGATCTGAGAGCTAGGGGCCATGTTTGATGGGCTGGTTACAGAGTCTAGAGGCCACACATCCCAAGGCCAAAAGCAGAGTATGTCCTAAGTATGTCTGTTTCATTCCCTCCTTATAAACCCAGCAGGAGTTAATAGTGAGAGCTTTACTCTGATTATGTTAATTCTAATCTCCTACCCAAAAGTCCCATTGTTGCAACACCATAATCAGATTACATTTTCACCTTAATACCATCACAACTGTATCTCCATATTCAGGGTGGAAGAAACATTCAAACCACTATAAAAATATGTAAGCAATATGAACAAATTATCATGAGCAACAAAACTATGATTCTTAAGAGCAGCAAAAATATTTTTACAAAAGATAATAAATCCCATTTACTGACTCTATGATAAACAATGGACTCATAAAAGCCTGCAGGAGTGGGGCCAGCAGGTAGTGAAGTGGTTAAATCACTGGATTCCCACATGACTGACCACAGTTCAAGTCCAGACCCAGAGACTTGGACATCACACTGGGTGCATTTGTTTGCATGCCCCAAATCCCAAGAAAATGGAGAAGGGATTGCAGCAAGACCATACTCCCTTTCCCCAAGGGATGATTTCTTACTTTCTTTTTCAGTGTCAATCTCTGTTTCTCCAGTGAGTGCACATGCCCTATGGAAAACAAAACAAAACGAACAAACAAACAAACAAAAGAACACCTGCAGGAGTTTTCTTCTTTTTTTGGTTTTGTTTTCTGTGTATCTCTGGTTTATTTCTTGATAAAGGAAGATGAGGAGATTTGCAACTTTCTCCTTCCTGCAACTTCACTCCTTGAAAAAGGCAGGTGATTTTTTAATATACTCCTTCACCCCTCACTTCTTCTAGAGAGAAAGGATCTATCATGGAGTAGCTCAGTGGTGACCTTTTAAATTATCTCAAATACATGACTTAAAGTAACTAAATATATTTTGACAACTGACTATCTTGTCATAAGCTGGCGAGAGTGTGGTGAAAAAGGAACTCTCTTACACAGCTGGTAGGAATGGAAATTGGTTCAACCAATGTGGAGAACAATTTGGCGATTCCTCAAAAATCTACAAATAGAACTACCATATGATCCAGCAATCCCACTCCTTGATATCTAGCCAAAGGACAGAAGAATACTTAATTGGAAAAGTGCTTGCACATCGATGTTTATTGCGGCACTATTCACAATTGCTAAGTCATGGAAACAACCCAAATGCCCATGAACTGATGAACGGTTAGAAAAACTGTGGCACATATACTCAATGGAATACGATTCATCCATAAAAAACAAAACCCTGGCTTTTGACAGGAAGTGGATGAACATGAAAGACTTACTGCTGAGTGAAACAAGCCATGCTATGAAGGAGAGGCATTGTATGTCCCCAGTTAATATATACCAAGTGTCCGCACTCTATGACTGAAACTAATTGACTAAAGGATATAGAAACACAGTATATAGAAGTAAATACCAGATATAGTGTGTGTTAAAGAGGAGGGTCTGAGGAAGGACATTTGGGGGAGTGACAGGGAGGCAAAGCATTAGGGGCACAAAGAGGTGTGGTATTATCTGTTGAAGATATTTTGTAGTTTTATCAACAGTACTAGGGAGAAATGTTCACCTGTTGAAATATCCATTTTGTAAGACAAATAATAATGTGATTGAATGTATGGAAGAAAATGAAATGAAAAAAAATTAAAATAAATAAATAAGAGGAAAAAAAGAAAAAAAATTATAATGTATCTCAGAGAAGAGCAAGAAAGAACCTCTTAAATGTTCAGATCCACCTTTATTCCCCCCTTAGCTAACAGACAGCAATTCTGCTGAAAAAAAATGTTTCACTTCCATTCATCTCCCCAGTGTAATCTGACTCCTGCTCAGCCACAGTTTGAAGCAGAATCAGTGGCAACAGCTGCTGCTTTGAGCAACTGGAGTCCCCAACCTTGGATCTGCACAGAAGAGGAGGTAATCAGTTGATACAGGATGCAACAATCAACTAAATGATCTTTTCCAATTCTGTGTGGGCTGTTGAGCAGGAAAGATTATTTCACAGTTACGAACTGTCAAGAGGAACAATAGTAATACAAAAGAAATGCAGTTGACTTGTGTTTTCTCATAAAAATGAAAAGTGTTTATAACCACCGTAAATGATAAATAAATACTTAGTTTTCATCCGAATGCCACATTTGATGCTCCTCTCTTTGAATTACTTTTACTCTCTTGATTTCAGAGAGATTCTTCTTTCCTGCATGCTTCTTTTGTTTGCATTCATTTCATTCAGTAAATGCTAGTTTTTTGTGTCTTCCTTCAGTAAATGCTAGCTTTCTCTGGGTTTCTGATCTTATCCTTGTTTAAGTAACATAGAGGAAATGTCTGACAGAGTGTCTTAGTCTGTTTGGGCTGCGATAATAAAATTCTGTAAAATGGATAACTTATCAACAACCAATGTTTCTCTTATGTCTGGAGACAAGGTAATTCGAATCCAAAGCACTGAAAAAGTGACAAAGTCAGCATCTGGTGAGGACATGTTCCTCGTAGAAGAACGCCCTCATACCCTAATAATCCCCCAAAGGCCTCGCCTCCTAATATTAACACCTGGGGGAGAGGGGTATAAACATTCAGATCCTAGTAAACTGTGTATGCCATAAGGTCTTCCTCGCTTCCCCTCTCCTCAGTCTCAGCCTGTGGAGGGCTTAGTCACCACCACCAATTTAGCTATCATCTCCATTAGGAGCCTGCAAATCTGTCTTCTGCGCCAAAAGCTCTACGAGACTCAGATTTAAGAAGAAAAATGTCTTATAGTCACTTTCTCAACATGTTTAAAGTAACTTCCACTAAACTATAAGTGTTCATTCCCAAAACCTTACATTTTTCCTCTCTTCTGTGATTTCTATAGATGTACAATTGATCATATTTTAGTTCCTACTATGAAGATAACAACCTATTGGATTCTTTGTTTCCTCTCCTGTCTTTTTCTTACTGCCACATCTGCTACTTCAGTGAGCAATTTCTTGCTAAGGAGGTGCTTTTTAACACTGGTTCCTGCTCTCTGTCTCCCTGAACTCTAAGTTATCTATTCTATGTTGTATCAGAAGTTCATTTTTATAATCCTTTCTTAACCATTTCATGCATTGCTCATAAGTCATGTAAAGTTTCTCAATGAGTGTCATACCCAACCTCTAGATACTGTTCTTAATATATTCGTATCATGGCACTGTTACTGAAGCTATTTCTTCTGCCTGAAATACCACTCTGATTAAACAAAATTTATGTTCCATTAATCTCCTAACATAAATTTTATCTTTTCATTGAAACTTTCAAAGATTTTCTTGTTTGGCCATGATTCACCACTCCTTTCTCTATATTTCCATAGTAAATCATCATACATTCTACAGATTTGAAGAAATGCATACAATTAATGCATTTTAGTTTCTTTACATTTGCCTTCAGATTAAAGTGTTATAATTACAACAATTAGTATACTATATCATTGGTCGATGTATAAATAAGGGAACTTCAAAAAGTTTGTGTAGGGA
>NW_006159732.1:5608099-5609811 GCF_000334495.1 Tupaia belangeri chinensis
TGCGTGCCCAAGATCCTGAGAGGAGAATGGAGGAGAAGGGATTGCGGCGTGACCATCCCCCCTGGGGGGTGATTTCTTGCTTTCTGTCTCTATGTCTCTCTCTGTCTGTCTGGCGAGCGCACACGCCCTACAGTGAAAATCTCTCCAAAAAAAAGGGAAAAAAAAAGTTTGTGTAAAAATGGACTTAAAGTGAGTTTATTTTGGTGAAAATATGTTTTTGAAATCTATGTGTAGTATTTTCATAATATGCATTTTCCATGAACCTTTTAAAGATCCATCATATATCATTCTCGCTTCCTATACACGTCAGCTCCTTGAGAGATAGATCAAAATACTTGTCATCTTATTCTCAGCATCTGCCACGAATGCCTTGCTTAGAGAGGGCCCTGGTCATATTGTTATTCAGTAAACTTTATTACCCAAGAATTTTCATTAGGTAATTTGAACTTCTGTGATTATTTCATTTATTTTTTTATATAGTTACTCTTGATTGTCTGATTGCATATCCCTTATTACTCAACTTAGGAAATAAACCCCAATCCTTCTAGTCTATGTGAGAAGTAATTTCATCTGATAAATATTAAAGAATGGTTATTGGATTAATCATGTAATTCTTTGTCTCTTAATCATAAGATGGCATAAGATGCTTTCCTTTGCATATTTTCTTTTGGATTTTTTTTCCTTATTTGTTAGACTGAGACACAAAACTCCCAGTTAAAACACTACTGATTAATATTCCAGCTATCACACACAATATTTACTCTTGTGAGTGAAAAAGCATGCAAAACCAAATTAGGCTTTGTCTGTATATAGGCAAGTACAGGGTGAGGCATGTAAATAACTCTCGCTCAAAGCCAAAGGGATCAAGAGATAAATAGAGGTACCAGCAGTCATGTGAAATAGAACTCAAAGAAAAAAAAAGTTTAGATTCAGACATTAGACATATTTCATGGAAGGGGTGGTCATTTGGGGAATAGTCACCAAACCAGACTCTGCCTCATGGTTCATTTAAGTGGTGATTACCTTACTTTGCACTCTTACTGAGTTTTTAAAAATGATTTTCCCTCCAAATAGCAACTTGCTTCTTTTTCTTTCATTCTATCATCTCATGGGTGACAGAACCTTGCACATTATTTTAGTTGTTAATTGTTGTTCATTGTGGATACAGTTATTTGAGGTGTTCTAGCACTATTAAGCACCACTTAGCAGGTTGTATAAAACTTTCATCAAGTTAATTCCCTTCAGCAATTCTATTAACCTCACATTTCTGAACTCAGGATCATTTATAACAGCTGTTTGGAGAATAATCTCAAAGAAATACTGCACACTTTGCTGATCAGGTTTTGTAATAAATGTCAGATTTCCTTATGAATTCTCACATACTAAAATTTTAATTGCTTGAGGTAGTTCAATCCACCTTGAGTAAATATTATGTAACATCAATCAGGGAATAAAAATTATTTTTTGAAGACAAATATTCACTTATTGATTGTAATCAGAATGTTATGAACTCATCTCTTTTGTGGACTACCTAAAATTATCATCCTAAGGTATAAAAGAAAAAAGTATTTTAAAAAGATTTCTCTAATACTTATTTCTAAACAATTAAAGTAGATAGCCAATAATCAAATTAATGTATTTTTGTATTTATGTTGTCAGTATAAGTAAACTGGAATGTTTTAAAATGTCTTAAATTACTTACAACTTTTTCC
>NW_006159732.1:5609842-5619183 GCF_000334495.1 Tupaia belangeri chinensis
CCTACATCTCTGACACTCTACCAGTTCCCACATATAATTTACAACACTTTCTCTTGTAATCAATAGACATAAGGAATCTCATCCTTAGAACAAATTTATTTTAGAGTAAGTTAAAATGAAGAAAATTCTCAACGTTCATAAAAATCAATAACATTTTACAAGCAGCCTAGTACAAATTTGTAATCCTTGTGATGGAGGAGGTGGGGAATAGGGAAAATATGGTGTGCTAAGTGTGTTCAGCTATAAATTCTTACCTAAGTCTCTGAAATACTAAAATCATTCTCTACTTCATTAATGTAGTCTTGCCAAGAAAAGGCAAACAAAGAAACTTTCTAAATAATACCTTCCTCCTAGAAACAAGATAAATCTCATAAAACAAAGCACTAGCTTCTCATTAGAGACTGTGTCAGTGAACAGAACTACTGTTTGAACCTCAGTTAATAATTCTGTGTTGGGGGGCCAGAAGATGGCTTAATGGTTATGTTGCTGGACTCCCAACAGAGCCTACCACAGTTCAAGTCCCAGACCCAGCAGCTTGAAACACACTGGTTGTGTGTGCATGCATACCCAAGATTCCAAGAGGAGAATGGAGGAGAAGGAATTGCAGTGTGACCATTCTCCCGGGGGTAATTTTTTGTTTTCTCGCTCTCTCTGTCACTCCAGCAAGCACATGTGTCCTATAACAAAAATCTCTCTAAAACTAATAAAAATAATAATTCTGTGTTGTTGGCAGGATATGTTTTCTCTCTGACTCAATATTTTCTTATATATATATATATATATATACACACATACACACACATACATATTTTAAGGTTTTTGCCAGATCATACATGTGCTACTGGAGAGAGACAGAGAGAGGGAAAATGAGGAATCACCTCCTGTGGAGATGGCCCTGCCACAGTCCCTTCTCCTCCATTATCCTCTCAGAATTTTTGTCACATGCACACACACAGCTGGCATCATTTTAAAGCCACTGTGTTCAGGATTTGAACTGCCGTTGTCCATGTGGGAATTCAGTGCCTTAACCATCATGCCACCTGCTAGCACCCTGACTCAATTATCTTAAACATAAACCATGCACAGACACAATTTCCAAAAAGCTTCAAAGAATATAGGAGTTTGTATAGGTTTTGTCGAAATTAGTTTTAATACACTAGAGATTATATCATTTTACAAGAACAGAGTTTATAATTTTATTTCACATAGTCTGCTCATTGCTTAATTCTCATTACAAACTTTGAACAACTTGGGGTAGATGCTAGAAAAGATATAACTTATAAGTGACTTAATATTGGTTTTTCATAAAAATCATGAGGCATTTTTTTGGTTTTCTATGCAAAAGTGTGTCATGACTTTTCTGAAAACCCAATATATACCTGAAACCAGTCCCATGTACTATTATTTACCCAACAGAAGTACTTTGCTTAGTTGGAAAAGTAGTATTTGTTTTCCTGCTCTATTCTTCATGGCTCAGTAAGAATCGGAAAATGTAGGGAGTATCACAATGCTTCCACAAGAGGAAAAGCAGAATCTGTGATCACACTACTAAGGAGAAACCTTCTTGGGGGCTTCCACTGGCTTGTTCCCTGATCTCTGCAAGTATGTCTGCTCTAGTGATGACAGTAACGTTTATTGAAACCTAACTCTGTGAAGGCATTGCACTAAATACTGTGTGTGAACTCTTATCTGCTCCTCACAAGCTCACTATCAAGTAGACATCATTGTTAATCTCATTTGAACCTCATTTAAGAGACACAGAAATGAATTATGGAGAGGCAGTGTTACTGTATAATGCTCCAAAACTAGTAATTAATGGCATGAAGATTCCAAAGTCTGGAAACTTACACATCCTGGATGTTCTTACCTGCCAAAAGGTCCAGATGATGAGGAAAGGTATTGAGATCTCCTTTAAACCCTTACATGAAGCTCAAAAAGGAAACCTAGAAAAATCAATCCCAAAGTACTTTGAACCTCATAATAAGAAAAAAATACATAGCTGGGGTTATATGCTAATCACCCTCTTTTTTTTTTAATTGCTAGAGGGCACATGCTCTCACCAGAGAAAGAGAGAGAAAGCATCTTCAAAGGGATGGGCTCATGTTACAATCCTTTTCTTCTATTTCTCTATTTTGTCAAGATTTTAATTATGGAGAGGCAGTGTTACTGTATAATGCTCCAAAACTAGTAATTAATGGCATGAAGATTCCAAAGTCTGGAAACTTACACATCCTGGATGTTCTTACCTGCCAAAAGGTCCAGATGATGAGGAAAGGTATTGAGATCTCCTTTAAACCCTTACATGAAGCTCAAAAAGGAAACCTAGAAAAATCAATCCCAAAGTACTTTGAACCTCATAATAAGAAAAAAATACATAGCTGGGGTTATATGCTAATCACCCTCTTTTTTTTTTAATTGCTAGAGGGCACATGCTCTCACCAGAGAAAGAGAGAGAAAGCATCCCCAAAGGGATGGGCTCATGTTACAATCCTTTTCTTCTATTTCTCTATTTTGTCAAGATTTTTGGAACATATACGTACACATGCCAGGCACATTTTTCAAACTGCCAGGGCCAGGATTCAAACTGCCTTTAGCCATGTGGAATCCAGCTCCCTCTGCACAGGGATTAGCTACTGCACTGTGGAGCTCATCCCTGATACTCCCACTTTCATGAAGTCCATCCTAAGTTACATTTTCCTAGGATGGTAATAATATTCAGGACTTGACCAGAGTTACAGCTATGACAGGAACAGAGAGAGCGTCAGGAATAGAACTCAGCAGCTTTCATATTTCCTCCTACTTTCACCTTAAGTACATTCTGAAAAAAATATATAAAAAGGTGTATTATCTATAAGTCATTATTCTTAGTATGATCCATATTTATAAGGCTGTGAGGTTCTAAAAATGACTTGAATTGAGATCATTAGTTATCATTTCTTAAATTAAATTTGAAGATGAATTAGGGTCGCCAAAATTTCCCAGCTAACCTAAAGTTAAGCAAAGAAAAATAAATGAGTCACTTTAAATGATTCAATTTCCTGGTCAATCCATTTGTCTTAACTCAGAATAAGAATCCTGACCTAGAAAACCAAAATCAGGGGACTAGGTGGTGATGGCAGCAGTTAAATGCAACATTTGGGAAGCTGACCCTCATAGAAAGGCTCCAGATTGTGTCCAAAGAACCTGGGTATGGCAGCCTTGTGCATGTCTGTGACTCAGGGCTGGCTCAAGCTGGGGGTGGATCAAGGGCTGGGACCCTGTTGTGGTGATGTGGAGCAACTGAGAACTTACTAGAAACCTTGAAGCAACCCAGAGCTGATAGATGCCGGGGCTTTCTGTTCCCCAGTGAGTTAGCTGCCCCTCCCCTGAATCGCTAAGCAGCCCCTGAGGCCTTGAGCAGGCTGCTAGCTTTGTGTTAGGATAGACACTGAGCCTTTTCCTTGGTAAGACACTTCCAACATGCTGAAACCACCCCTCCCCAAATTCACCCATAAAAGACTGCGCTCAACTCTCAGCTGGGGCTGGAACTTCAGAGTGTTAACTCCTCCATGGTGTACTAAAGAGTTCTTTTCCTCTCTGGAGTGCCACTCTTCGTTTCTCAGCATCTGTTTTTCCGCAACAGTGGTACTGTCTCTCTTCCTCTGTGTCCCTCTCTTTGTCACACATGGAAAACATAAGTAAACCTAAAAAAATAAAAGAAGAAAAAAAATAATAATCAACTTGTGATAATAGTTAAAAGGGGGAACGATGAGAACTCTTCATTGTCAATTTTTCATATTTTTTGTAAATGAACACTGTGAGACGTTCTTGGATAAAATGCAGAAAATTACTATCTGAATCTAATTATTCCCACACTATACATGGAAGGACTGTTAGCAGGGTATAAGTCAACCTTTTCATCCTTTTATTCCCCAAAATAATCTTAATGTGTATGTGGAAGTGTAAGAAAACAGCTGATGTACTACTAGGACAAAATGAAAGATGAAAAACATGGCAATGGCTTTTGCCATTTCTCTTGTCTCCATAGATACAAGGTATCCATGTCATAGTGCATACTCTAAATGATTTTTCAAAGTATAATGGTTTTCAGAATTACAGTTGTTGCTTGCTGCTTAATTCCTCTTTAATATCAAGGCTAAGACCTATCTGAAGCTATCCATAAGTAAGCCAAGTCATACTCAACATACTGTTTTTCTCAGAAGGCTACGAAGCAGATTTCCAAACAAAGAAAGCATAATAAAACTTACTACATACATTTTTATTTTTAGAATTGAACAGAATTATACAAGTAACTCATTTTAAGGTGATGAATTTCCACTGTGCATTTTCAATACTATAAGGAGCAATAAAGTAATAGAGAAAGATCCCAGTCTAGAGATTCATGGAATCTTATACTGTTAGAACTATATGGCACTCAGGTTTTTCTACTGTCCCTCCCTGATTTTATGAATAAGTCAATAAGCCTAGGAAAAATGAACGAACAGATATAGGGTCAAAAACTTGACAGGTAGAAACCAAACTGACAATTTCCTATGAAAGAGTAATGCTGTTTGCATTCCATTACTTTCTTTAACTCATTTCTTTGAGAACAACATTCCTGTAATAGCTTGGCCTAAGCTAATACAAACTACTTCATTGAACTCTTTGAAGTGGTGACTTATTTGAAGCACTCACAATATCTAAGGTAACACAATTGTAAAAATATTATATATGAAAGTGTGTATGCATACATATACACATACACTCATTGAAAAAAAATATGTTAATACCAAGAATACAATGACAACTCAATGCAGCAGAATAGAGACTCCAAAAATAGATCTCAATAAAGATGGTAACTTAATAAATAACACTGACATTTTAATTCAGGAAAAAAATAGATTATAGGAAAACTGGTCATATACCTATGGAAGAAAATATATATTCATTCCTGTACCTATCACAATTTCTTTCAGTTTTAAGTTATAAAATTGTGTGATAGAGTAACTTAAACATATTGTTTATATTTTCATATAATTTTAGTAGAGTATCATTTGGCCAAGGCCAGCTACCTAAGAATTCAATCCCCTTTCTATCTATCTTTCTGATCCAGTATCCTCAGTGTGTGGTTTTCACTCTCACCATTGCAAGGTGACTACAAAAATTAAAGACATAATATCCATACTACATTCATAAAGAAAGGGAAAAGAGGCTTCATGGGGGAGATGTTTATTTTTAATAGATTTTTGTTTTAACTCACAAAATGAGAACTGTCCTAGGTACTACCTATAGTCCAACTAGGATTCTATGACATCCAAATTCCAAAGGAACCTGAGAGACCATGTATCAGTTTCTCCCCCTAATAACAGGAGCACGCCAGGAGGGCATTCTTTGGGATATAGTGGTGGAATAAACCAACACATGGAATCTGTCACATGTAGAAAAGAAAATTTTAGGTACATTAAAGAATTAAATGTAGAACACACTGAAAATAAAGCTTATTGAAAAAGCACAGGATATTATGTATCCATTAAGGAGTGGGGGGAGACATCCTTAAGCAAGACCAGAAAATAATATTTATTAAAGAATTACTTATATAACTTAAAAATTATATTTATTATTATTAATATTTTATTTTTTGTTAATTATATTTATTATTATTAATATTTTATTTTTGTTTACAGGAAACTGGTGCTCCCCAGAGAGTGAGAAAGAAGGAAATAAGAAACCAAGCCACCAGGTACATGACTTGAACTGCAGCAGCTACATGGGAGTCCAGCATCTTTTTTTGTTATTATTATTTACTTATTATTATTTATACATTCAATCACTATACATCATTTAGACTGTAAAGAGACTTTACCCAGCATGATATACACCTCAGTCCAGCCCAGTTAAGAATACTATGCACATCCTGGGACCCGCAGTTAGCGTAATGGCTATGTCGCTAGACTCCCACGTAGTCGACCGTGGTTCATGTCCCGGACCCAGTGGCTTAAAACTCACGCTGGGCGTGTGTGCGTGCGTGCCCAAGAAACCAAAAGGAGAATGGAGGAGAAGGTATTGCAACGTGGCCATCCCCCCTGGGGGGTGATTTCTCTCTTTCTCTCTCTCTGTCTCTCTCTTTCTGGTGAGCGCATGCGCCCTATAGCAGAATAAAACCTCTCCACGAAAAAAAAGAATACTATACACATCCTCATCAACAGATAATAAACACCACCTTCCTTACTGGCCTCAATTACATAAACTTTTTAATTTACAGAGAAACAAAAATAACAAACAAAAATTTCAAAACCAATATTTGTTATGCATGTTCAACACAGACATGTATGTAAACATATAAATGTACATACACAACTCAATATAAAGAATTCCTAAATTTTTCAAGAGCGATAAGATGCCCAAATTAATAAATAAGTAAAGGATATGAGATGAATAATTCAGAGAAGAGTAGATTGAAAGAGCAAAATCACATATAAAAAGATGTTCAACTTTTCTTTTCAGCTGCAAAATGCAAATTAGATTAACAATAAAACATCACTTTGCGTTTATTAGGTCCACAAACATTTTACAGAAAGAGAGGGGGAAAGATCTTATAATAAAAACACCTACAAAAGAATATTCTTTCCCCTGGTAATAGGAATGTCAGTTCGATAGCCTTTTCACAAAGCAATGTAGTAGCAACTTGTCTTCTAGTAGTATTTTTTTAATCTTCCAGGAACATGGAAGACTAAGATAGAGAGACAGTTCCCCCTCGATAAAAACTGATGCCATGATCCCCCTTCAGTTTTATGCAGCTTAGATCATGGCACCTGTCAGCATCTTTTAAAATCTGAAGTAAATACATCTTTCATCTTGGAAACAGATTTTTTGGGGAACCTATCCCATAAAAGCAAAAGCATTAATACATAAAGATATAACTACAAGGACATTCATGTTAATATTGTTCATAGTAGCAGAACACTGGGGAAAAAGTTTAATACAAATCAATAGGAAAATGGTTGCCTACATTATACTATATTCACATTCTGGAATACTATATGTAGCCCACTAAAAAAAGGTTATTAAAATTTTACCAATTGATATTAAAGTTGTCCCTGATTTTTTCAATGAGAAAAAATTCACAGAAAGTATGATCATTTCATTTTGAAAAACAACAAATATGTATGTTCACTGGATAAATAAGCATTTGTATGTGTACCTACATGTGTTGTATGCAATTATATAAACATGGAAAAATGTAGGCATGTATTCTGGTTTGTTAACATATATGACAGGTTTGGGAGAAAATTTGATGGAGGGTGGAAAGAGATGGGGTATATTTAATTTTTAATTTATATCTTTTATTACATTATAAATTTCTATTTTGTAATGGAAACTTACTGTATGCTTAAGTCACGACTTTGCTTCATTTTGCTTTCAGTTTGGATTTTTAAGTTTTTATTTAAATTTGTTTCATAATCATGTAAATGATTAATATTTACATAGTTCTAAACTCAAACTAAGAAACAAAAGAAGTCTTTCTTTTTCTAGTTTTTTAGAATAAAAATGTTGAATGGGTTTACATACTGATTCATTGCTTCATGATTTTCAATGACATTTCAAGAACAATAGAACAAAATGATGCAAAGTATATAAATAAAAATGAAAATAAAAAAGGTGTACTAAACAATGTTTTGAATGAAAGCTGGTATAGCAATATTACTACTGAGACAAAAAGGAATGATTCATTCTGACAATGTGCCAAGAAGGAATAACTATGATGTCCCTGAATAACACAGTTTAGAAAAATAGTAAGGGAAAGCAATTAATAGTAAGGACAAATGGAAAAACCTGCATACACCTCACACCCCCCGTCCACCACACACTCTCTGCCATGCATTCTTATGATGTTTAGCATTTATACCCATCCTTGCCACCATCACATTTTCAAGGCTCTCAATCTCTGCCATAGCACTCAGTACAAACTGAGTGGGGATACACATTACATAGTTTTCAAAGTCTGGCTCACTCACTTCGCTCAATATTAAATCTTCTATCATTTTGAGTCAAATGATAGGATCTCCCTGTTTCATATAACTGTGTAATAATCCATTGTATATATGTGCCACAGTTTTTCAATCCAGTCATCAGTTTTGGGGCACTTAGGTTGATTCCATGTTTTAGCAATTATAAATAATCCTACAACAAACATGGATGTGCAGATGTCTTTCCAAGTGAGTGTTTTCTTATCTTTTGGATAGATACCAAAAAGTGAGATTGTTTGGTCATATGGAAGTCTTATTTGTAAGTTTTTGAGAACCCTCCATATTGTTTTGCTCAGAGGTTGGCCTAATTTACATTCCTACCAACAGTGTAAAAAAACTCCATTTTCATCACACTCTCACCAACTTCTTCTTTATTTTTTTGATCCTATTCATTTTAACTGGGGTTAAATGGTATCTCACTGTGGTTTTAATTTGCATTTCCCTTACGACAAAAGACTGAACATTTTTCATATGCCTCTTGGCCAGTTGTAAGTCTTCTTTAGAGACTCCTCTATTCAGCTCATTTGCTCATTTTTAAATTGTATTATTCATTTTTTTATAAGAGAGCTGCTTGAGTTCCCTACAATATAGATATCAATCCCTAGTCTGAGGAAAAATTTGCAAATATCTTCTCCCATTCTAAGGGTTATCTTTTCACTTTAGTAATAGTTTACTTTGCTGTGAAGAAACTTTATAACTTGATGTAATCCCAGTTACCTATTTTAGAATCTAGTGGCTGTGCATTAGGGGTCTTATTTAAGAAATCTTTGCCAATGTCTTCGAAAGTTCCTCCTATGTTTTCTACTAATACTTTTGTGTAATTAGCACCTGTATATTTACATCTTTGATCCATTTTGAGATGGGGTATGTTTAGCCACATAAAAAAAGAAAAAGAAAGAAAGCTAGCAAATAACAATATAACAGCAGACATGATCTGCTACTAACTGTGCATTCATGTAAGATTATAATTTTTTGTACAAATATTAGCACATTTTAAATTAAAAAATATGGCCACTTTGTTATAATTACTGTAGCCATGCCAGGAATATTGTGTATAATTAAAAGCAAATATCAGAAGCATTTCAAAAAACAGAAAATATTAGAATAAAGCAACTCCAATCATCACTGAGTAGAGACATTTCAGTCAAGATTTTAGGAAAATAAAAATTGAGGTGGATTAAGTTCCTCATTCTCAGAAAACACCATCCTCCCTTTCCTTTCATATGGAACAGATGACTACCACCTGTTCTAGCAAAAACAGAAATTAATAGACTAAATTCTTCAACTTCCCACGTCTCTTCCTGTGAACGTAAACCTATTTGCTTCCATGTACTC
>NW_006159732.1:5619196-5624831 GCF_000334495.1 Tupaia belangeri chinensis
TAGTTTAGTTAAACTTTATCTCAAGCTCTGAGATTCCACACATAATGGCCTTCTCAAAAAATGCCTTTTTTTTTTTGTCTCCCAAGGAGGGAGAGGTTGAAAATTTGAGAAAGAAATGGTTATATATATTTTTTAATACTAAATATCAATGTCTTTAAAGAAATCAATACAGTTTGTGTTGGGATATGTAAAAAACGAAATTAATAAAACATTTATTTTCTTTATATATGTATATATGCCTTTGAGTAACCAAATGGTTAATGAGGAGATGTCTCTCTGTATAGACTTACTCCAGCTAATGAATAAAAGGGAGAATATAAAATTGAAATACTACATTTTGCAACTCAACGAATTAACACATCTAAGTGATGATGTTCAATGGCTGCTAATTTTACGATCGAAGAGATTAGACATTTCTTAACCCCAGATAAGAGAACAAACCAATACATATGAAGTAGTCTTCAAAATAACAATAATTATTGAACTAGAACATGATTAAGACTCCAGATCTAAGTATAAATGCGTAGGAAATATGAGGGATGTAAGGACACATCATATATACATGGCTCAACAACCAGTAATATCCAAACGAAGAAAAATTCTGTAAGATGAAAGAACTAGTTTCTTAAATTAATCAATATTAAAAGAAAAGAACAAAATGGGGAAGAAGAAACATATTTCGATTCTTTAATTACATATTTAACTAATATATTTAATTCTTTTTCCAATCCTGAATGAATAAATTACATTTAAAATAATTTTGAGAAGGACCAGCAGTTAGCATAATAGCTATGCCTCTGAATTCCCACATAGTCGACCGTGGTTTGAGTCACGGACCTGGTGGCTTAAAACTCACGCCGGACGTGTGTGAGCGTGTGCCCACGATCCCGAGAGGAGAAAGGAGGAGAAGGGATTGCAGCATGTCCATCGCCAGTGAGGGGGTGAAGAGGTTATTTCTCGCTTTCTGCCTTTCTGTCTCTCTCTGTCTGTCTGGCGAGTGCATGCGCCCTATAGCAAAAACTCTTCAAAAAAGAAAAAAACCTCTCCAATAAATAAATAATAAAATGAGTTGTTTTGACTATATAAACAATCTATAGAAAGAAAGTAAACAAACCACCTTTCTTCTCACTCTTAATGAGAAAAATATTTGACTTATAGAAGTGAGCCTAGGGTTAGGGATAGGTCTAGCATTTGAGTTAGGGTCAAAGTAATGTTTGGTTTCGGGTTAGGGTTAGGGTGTAAGATTAGGGTTACAGTTAGATTTAGGTTAATGTAAGTGTTTGAGTTAGAGTCAGGGATAGGTTAGGGTTCGGGTAAGGGTTCAGGTGTAGGGCTTGGGTTAGGGTTATGTCTAGCAATTGAGTTAGGGTTAATGAAATCTTAGGTTTCTGGTTAGTGTTATGGTGTAAGATTAGGGTTACAGTTAGATTTAGGTTTAGTTTTAGTGTTTGAATTAGAGTCAGGAGTAGGTTAGGGTTCAGGTCAGGGTTAAGGTGTAGGGCTAGGGTTAGGGTTAGTTCTAACATTTGTGTTAGGGTAAAAGTAATGTTAGGTTAGGGGTTAGAGTAATGGTGTAAGATTAGGGTTAAGGTTAGATTTAGGTTTAGTTTTAGTGTTTGAATTAGAGTCAGGAGTAGGTTAGGGTTCAGGTCAGGGTTAAGGTGTAGGGCTAGGGTTAGGGTTAGTTCTAGCATTTGAGTTAGGGTTAAAGTAATGTTAGGATTAGGGTTAGAGTTAGGGTGTAAGATTATGGTTGCAGTTAGATTTAGGTTTAATGTTAGTGTTTGATTTAGATTCAGGGTGAGGTTAGGGTTCGGATCAGGGTTAAGGTATAGGGCTAGGGTTAGGGTTTGGTCTCGCATTTGAGTTAGGGTTAAACGTTAGGTTTTGGGTTAGGGTTAGGGTGTAAGATTAGGGTTAAGGTTAGATTTAGGTTTAGTGTTAGTGTTTGAGTTAGAGTCAGGTTAAGGTTAGGGCTCGAGTCTGGATTCAGGTGTAGGGCTAGGGTTAGGGTTAGTTCTAGCATTTGAGTTAGGGTTAAAGTAATGTTAGGTTTCAGGTTAGGGTTATGGTGTAAGAATAGGGTTGCAGTTAGATTTAGGTTTAGTGTTAGTTTTTGAGTTAGAGTCAGGTTTAGGTTATGGTTAGTCAGGTTTTAGGTGTAGGGCTAGGGTTAGGTATAGCATTTGAATTAGGGTTAAAGTAATGTTAGGTTTCGGGTTAGGGTTATGGTGTAAGATTAGGGTTAAGGTTAGATTTAGGTTTAGTGTTAATGTTTGATTTAGAGTCAGGTTTAGGTTAGGGTTCGGTTCAGGGTTCTAGTGTAGAGCTAGGGTTAGGGACAGATCTAGCATTTGAGTTAAGGTTAAAATAATGTTAGGTTTCAGGTTAGGGCTAGGGTGTAAGATTAGGTTTAAGGTTAGATTAGGTTTAGTGTTAGTGTTTGAGTTAGAGTCAGGTTAAGGTTAGGGCTCGAGTCTGGATTCAGGTGTAGGGCTAGAGTTAGGGTTAGTTCTAGCATTTGAGTTAGGGTTAAAGTAATGTTAGGTTTCGGGTTAGGGTTATGGTGTAAGATTAGGGTTAAGGTTAGATTTAGGTTTAGTGTTAATGTTTGATTTAGAGTCAGGTTTAGGTTAGGGTTCGGTTCAGGGTTCTAGTGTAGAGCTAGGGTTAGGGACAGATCTAGCATTTGAGTTAAGGTTAAAATAATGTTAGGTTTCAGGTTAGGGCTAGGGTGTAAGATTAGGTTTAAGGTTAGATTAGGTTTAGTGTTAGTGTTTGAGTTAGAGTCAGGTTTAGCTTAGAGTTCAGGTTAGGATTCAGGTGTAGGTCTAGGGTTAGGGTTAGTTCTAGCATTTGAGTTAGAGTTAAAGTAATGTTATGTTTCAGGTTAGGGTTAGTGTGTAAGTTTAGTGATACAGTTAGATTTAGGTTTAGTGTCAGTGTTTGAGTTAGAGTCAGGGATAGGCTAGGGTTCAGGTCAGGGTTCAGGTGAAGGGCTAGGGTTAGGTTTAGGTCTAGCATTTGAGTTATGGTTAAAGAATTGTTAGGTTTCGGGTTAGGATTAGGGTGTAAGATTAGAGTTACAGTTAGATTTAGGTTTAGTGTTAGTGTTTGAGTTAGTCAGGTTAGGTTAGAGTTCGGGTCAGGGTTAAAGTGTAGGGGTAGGGTTGGGTTTACGTCTAGCATTTGAGTTAGGGTTAAGGTAATGTTAGGATTTGGGTTAGAGTTAGTGTGTAAGATTAGGGTTAAGGTTAGATTTAGGTTTAGTGTTAGTGTTTGAGTTAGTCAGGTTAGGTTAGAGTTCGGGTCAGGGTTCATGTGAATGGCTTGGGTTAGGGTTAGGTCTTCCATTTGAGTTAGGTTTAAAGTAATGTTATGTTTTGGGTTAGGTTAGGGTTGAAGATTAGGGTTACAGTTAGATTTAGGTTTAGTATTAATGTTTGAGTTACAGGATTAGGTTAGGTTTCGGGTCAAGGTTAAGGTGTTGGGCTAGGGTTTCTGTTATGTCTAGCATTTGAGTTAGGGTTAAAATAATGTTCAGTTTTGGGTTAGGGTTAGTTTGTAAGATTAGGGTTAAGGTTAGATTTAGGTTTAGTGTTAGAGTTAGCTTCCAGAGCTAGAAGAAACCCTAGAGTTCAACCAGCCTAATCCTCACAATTCAAAGATGAGTAAATCATGATCCAGAGAATACGTGATTTGACTGAAGACCTAGAGCAATGTAGTGGCAAAGCTAGTACTAAAGCCTGTGTTCTTTTCTGTTTGTTTTTGATATGTTTTGTTATTACTTATTTTTGATATGTTTGTTATTACTTTTAAAAGTTAATAGACACATAATATTTGCACATATTTATAGGGTACAGTGTGATTTTTCACTATCGGACAAGAATTATGAGCATATCTATACCTCAGACATTTTTCTTTACTTTAAGGTCCTCATTCTATGATATTCTTCATTAGAACCCATTACAATAAACGACAGCAAAAGTTTACGCCGTTTATTCTGTGTATTATAAAGGGTAAATAAGGTACTATTTAGCCTGTAAATTGCCATGTGATCTTTACATATGACTATTAGATGTACCTGTGAAGAGTGACCACAAAGTCCTATAATAAAGACTAAATAACATGTTTTATATATGTACCACATTATTTATGTCAGTATGATAGTAGTTAAAATACTACTAATAAGTTTCATATCACTAATTATTTTTCAAAGTTGAAAATGTGTCCAATAGAAATCATTAATGGGGCTCACATGCAATCAGAATTCTAAATCAAACGTGTCAAACAAAGTAAAGATTATTTTTGCCCTCAATGGCAGTGATTATGCAGTATATGAGATTATTTTATAATATATTTCTGGAAGTGCTAACTAATTCTTTGAAGTATCCATCCTTTGTGATTCTGATTCTGTTTTTCCCTGTCATCTCTTAAGACTCAAGATGTAATAGAAGGAGAGTCCAGTAGGCTGAAAGGAAGCTGAGCCTCTGGCACTTGGGACTATAAAAGAGAAATATGGTCTAATAAAAATTTGTTTTAATAATAAAACAAAACTGTGAATTTGTTTTAACATCGGAAAATCTTTCATGAACAGACATCAGCAATGCAAAAGCATTCAAAAACGTATCCATAAAACTAAATTTGATTATAAACAGCATCTGAAACCAAGGAAATCACTTCCCTTTGAAAAACACGAAGCATTGATTTCACCGTAGATATATTTAGAATATATCCATTTATCTCATTGGTTTCAAGGTTATGCCATGAAGATCATGCCATAAAAACATACAGAGTGATTGCTACTTTCTTTCTTTTTTTATTTTTAGTTCATGTAAAAAACAATTTTGACCTCCATCATAGAGTTTATATCTTGGTTATAAAACATTCTTTCTGACCTTGATTCCTCTGTTAGAAGTTTTCGAAACACTGACAATTTAGTTTCTGTGCTAAGATTAAGATACTCAATGTGTGAACAAGCTTATTTGTTTCTACTTTCCATATTCAACCTACAAAAGATGATTCTAAAAAAAAAAAATATTCGGCTCAGTGCTTTCTGCTCATTGAGCCCCCTAATGTCAAGTGTTGAAATGGTTTCAAGCAGAAGCCCAAAGCAAAGCTTCAAGAAAGTAACAAGATGCTATTTACATAGGTCATTATCAACAATTTTTATGAAGCCTCAAAAATGTAATACACATTTGGACTCACTTGTTAGCTTGAGGACAATTTTTTCCTCTTCAATAGTCATCATCAAAATAGTTCTTATCAATCATAATTTTTCTTCCAACAAAACATTTATTCAAACAGCCCAAATAATAAGGCAGCACATGCTTAACTATCACAATGACAACATAAGACTTGAATGTAATGTGGTCACCTTTTCCCTACCCCTGCCATATCATTGTAACTAACACTGCCTTGTAATTCAGTGCTATGTGTGATTTGTTTGCATTCTTAAACATAAGAGACAAACTTAGTAAAAATATTACCATGAGCAGGGCATTTGATTTTGTATCTTCTATCTCCACCTGCCCTTCATTGTCTATGTTTGACTGGGACCCCAGGAAGAAAACTATTTTTGAAAGAGAGGGAGAATAGAATAGAATCAGATTTTGAAAGTCAGAGTAGGGAACGA
>NW_006159732.1:5625186-5629673 GCF_000334495.1 Tupaia belangeri chinensis
AGGGAAAGATCATGAAACCAGAGTAAACACCATGAATAAAACCCCTGTAATGCAGTTAGACGGCCTGACCCCACATGACTGACCACGGTTTGAATCTCAGCCCAGTGACTTGACTGACACACATGTGCATGTGTACCTCAAATAGTGATGGGATGGAGAAATGGAGGAAAAAGGTTTGTAGTATGATCATTCTCCATTGGGGGGATGTTTACTCTCATCTCTCCATTAGCAAGTGCACAAGTTCTCTGGCAATATTAAGGTTAGAAAGGGCCATGAACTGACAGATCTGAACATAGAAGTAGGGCTTGGGAAGAGAGGAATGAGGGCTGCACTAATGGGATTAAAGAAACAAGAAGATGACTAGAAATTAGCAGAAAATGAGATGGAAATACTTCACACACTATGAAAAGCTTGCTTAACAGGGCAATATATAAATTCCTTCTTGGAAAAGATTAGAAAATACGTCCAAGATAGAAATCATCACTACATTTTGGCACAGGATGGAAGATATTTTCTTCTCTGCGGTTAATTTGGACTCAAGTACAAGAAGCATCTTTTTAAATTAAAAGTGTTTTCTAAGAAAATCGCATGTTTAATCTTCCTTAGTGGAATTTAAGTGGAGCTGTCACCTATTTCCACCAGGTTACTTCAGATGCTATCAGTTTCATTAAAATCCATATTCAAAAGGAATGAACTACTTCTGCAGGGATTATTTCCAACCACCGAGAGTATATCTGTTGGCACATATATAATCTACATACTTAATTTAAAAATTCAAAACAATGTTAGTTTGTACAATATGCCTTATATTTTCTATTTTATATTCTATTTTATTCTTATGTCATTAAAAATATTCTAAATTCCAGGCCAGCAGGTGGTATGGAGGTTAAGGCTGCTCAATCTACCTGACTGAATGTGCAGTTTGAGTCACAGACCTAGCACTTTGGAAATCATGGCAGAAGTGTATGTATCCCTGCCCAAAATCCCAAGAAGAGAATGGAAAAGAAAGAACTGTGATGTGGTCATCCCTTCTGGGAGGTGATTTCTCACTTTCGCTCTCTATCTTTCTCTCTCTCCCTCTTTCTGACAAGTGCAAGTATCCTAAATCAAAACCTAAATATAGGGACTAGCAGGGCATAATGGCTATGTCATTGGACTCTTATGTAGCTGACCATGGTTCAAGTCCCGGACCTGGGTGCTTAAACTCATGCCGGGTGCTTGTGTGTGCGTGCCCAAGATCCTGAGAGAAAAATGGAGGAGAAGGGGTTGCGGCATGGCCATCCCCCCCAGGGGGTGATTTCTCACTTTCTGTCTCTCTGTCTCTCTCTGTCTTCCTGGCGAGCGCACATGCCCTATAGCAAAAACCTCTGAAAAAAAAAAAAGTAAATATAGAATATTTAGAAAACAAACACACACACATTAAATTGACTTCAATACCCACTAATGTGTAGGAGCATTCCTAAAATCTAAAAACATAGATCTAATTTGTTATTAAAATCATTTTGTGAATTTTCTTTTCTTTTTTTAATTTCTTGTTCTTTTATACTTTCAATTGCGTTATTTAGCTTACAAAGTGAATATTCCAACATGTGTACATTTTTATCTAGTCCAGTTGATAATACTATAAAATTATCTTCAACACATAATACCACATTTCTTTGTCCCACTCATGCATTGCCTCTCTATTTTTCTTCTAAATGTTCTTCCTCAAATTCTACTCTTTCACCTATAGTGTAGCTGGTATTCACAACCATTTTCTGTGTTTCTGTATCTTTTAGTTAATTGGTTTCAGTCATAGAGTGCAGACACTCGGTATATGTTAAGTGGGGACATACAATGACTCTCCTTCGTAGCCTGGCTTGCTTCACTCAAAAGTAAATCTTCCATATTCATCCACTTTCTATCAAAAGCCAGGGTTTTGTTGTTTTATTTTTATGGCTTAATAGTATTCCATAGAGTATATATGCAACCTTTTTTCAAGCCATTCATCTGTTTGTGGGCATTCAGGTTCTTTCCACGTCTTAGAAATTGTGAATAATGCAGCAATAGACGTAGGTATGCAAGCACTTTTCCGATTAAGAATTCTTCTGTCCTTTGGGCATATATACCAAGGATTGGGATTGCTGGATCATATGGTAATTTTATTTGTAGAGTTTTGAGGAATCTCCAAATTGTTCTCCACAATGGCTGGACCAATTTACATTCCCACCAGCAGTATAAAAGTGTTCTCCTTTCACCACACCCCCTCCAGCACTTACCTTATTATTATTTTTTTAATCTTAGTCATTCTGACTGGGGTTGGAAGGTATCTTATTGTTGTTTTGATCTGCGTTTCCCTTACAATGAGAATGTTGAGCATTTTTTCATATGGCCTTTGGCTATTGGAATGTCATCCTCAGAGAGTGGTGTTTTCAACTCATTCTCCCACTTTTTAATAGGGTTGATCACCTTTTTTTGGAATAGCTGCTTGAGTTCCTTGTGTATTCTGGTTATCAGTCCCTTATCTGATCCATAGTTTACAAAAATATTTTCCAATTCTGAGAGCTGTTGAGTCACAGTAATTACTGTGTCTATTGCCATGCAGAAACTTTTTAGTCTGATGTAATCCCACTTGTCTATTTTGGGGAATATCAACTGTGATTTGGGGGTCTTATTTAAGAAGTCTTTGCCTACTCCAATGTCTCCCAGAGTTTTCCCAGTGTTTTCCAGAAGTAGTTTTATAGTTTGAGGTCTTAGGTTTAGATCTTTATCCACCTTGAGTTGATTTTTGCTAATGGTGAGAGGTAGGGGTTCAGATTCATCTTTCTGTAGGTGGAAATCCAGTTTTTCCAGCACCATTTGCTGAAAAGATCCCACCCCCATTGGATTGACCGGTACCCCTTATCAAAAATCAGTTGACTATATGTTTGGAAATTTATTTCTGGGGACTCTATTCTGTTCCATTGGTCCACCTGTCTGTTTCTGTGCCAGTACCATGCTGTTTTGATTACCACAGCTTCATAGTATATTTTTGGGTCTGGGAATGAGATGCCACCCACTCCACTCTTCTTGTGCAGGATTACTTTGACAATATCAGGTCTTTTATGATTCCAGAAAAATTATTGTGTTTTCTAGATAGGTGAAGAATATGTCTGGTACTTTGATTGAGATTACATTAAATATGTAGATTAATTTGGGTAAAATTACCATTTTGATTATATTAATTCTTCCAATCCAGGAACATAGAATGTCCTTCCACTTCTTTGTGTCATTTTCAATTTCTTTTTTTTAGCTTCTCATAGGTTCCCTTGTAGAGGTCTTCAACTTCTTTGGTTAGATTTATTCCTAACTATCTTATACTTTTTGTGGCTATGGTAAGTAACTTTTTTTCAGTTCTATCTCAGTCTGCCTGTTCATATATAGAAATGCTATAGATTTATGTATGTTGATTTTGTATCCTGCAACTTTACTGTATTCATGCATTACTTCCAGAAATTTTTTCATGGAAACCATTGGGTCTTCTATGTATACTAACATGCCATATGCAAATAGAGAGTTTCACCGCTTCTTTTCCTATTCAAATGTCTTTTATTTTTTCCTCTTTTCTGATTGTATTGGCAAGGACTTCCAGTACTATATTGAAAAGGAGTGGAGAAAGTGGGCATCCCTGTCTTGTACCTGTTTTTAGTGGAAAAGCTTTTAGCTTTTCTCCATTCAGGATTATGTTCACTATGGGTTTTTCATAGATAGTTTTTATTGTGTTGAGAAATGACCCTTCTATGCTGATTTTGCTGAGAGTCTTGATCATGAAGGGATGTTGTATCTTATCAAGTGCTTTTTTTTGCATCAATTGATAAGATAATATGTTTTTATCTTTGTCCTGTTAATATGGTGTACTACAGTTACAGTTTCGCATATGTTGAACCAACCTTGCATTCCTGGAATAAAGCCTACCTGATCATGACGTAAAATCTTTTATATAAGTTGTTGGATATGATTTGCTAGTATCTTGTTGAGAATTTTAGCATCTATAGTCATCAGAGATATTGGTCTATAGTTTTCCTTCCTTGCCCTATCCTTATGTGTCTTAAGGGTAATTGTGATAGAGGCTTCATAGAATGAATTAGGGACAGATTCACCCTTTTGGATCTTTAGAAATAACTTGAGAAGAATGGGCATTAGCTTTTCTTTGAATGTTTTGTAGAATTCAGAGGTGAAGCCATCAGAGCCAGGGTTTTTCTTTGTTGGGAGCTTGCTTACTACTGATTCAATCTCCTGGCTTGTTATGGGCCTATTCAGACTTTCTATATCCTCCTGGATCAATCTTGGTAGATTATACGTGTCCAGAAATCTGTCCATCTTATCCAGATTGTCTTGTTTCTTGGCGTATACTTGTTCATAGTATTCTCTAATGATGCTTTGTATTTCTACTACCGTCTGTTGTTATATTGCCTGCTTCATTGCAGATTTGATTCACCGGGTTCCTTTCTTTCTTTTTAATAAGTCTC
>NW_006159732.1:5629760-5643598 GCF_000334495.1 Tupaia belangeri chinensis
CCTCCGCCCCCCTTCCCAACCCCCCCCACCGCCTCCCTCCGGGGCGGTCGTGTGGTGCTCAGACATTATGCTGGTTATTCTCTGCACTTCAGCAAAAAAGAGAATTCCAAAGCAAACATTCCCTTTTCCTCCTATGAGAAAAGGTCCTTTTAAGAGTCTTCATGGTACTACTTAACATAAGAATGACCGATTTTGTCACATACAGAATAACTGTGCAATCTTTTGATAGGATTAAACTGGATTTTATTTAACATAATAATGAAAATGACACTTGGGCTTCTCTGCCTTAGTTGTAAAGACTATACGCACTGTATAAGAGGTCTTGAAAAGGTTCATGGAAAATGTGTACTAAGGAAGGACTGTGTGGGCCAACCAGTGGCGTGGTAGTTAAAGTGGCTAGATCCCACATGGCGAACTACACAGTTCGAATATCAGATCAGGTGGCTTGAAGAAAAACAACACTTACTGGGCCAAGCAGTTAGAGTAATGACTATGTCCCTGGACTCCCATGTAGTCAACAGCGGTTCGAGTCCCAACCCCATAGCTTAACCTCACACCGGGCGCATGTGCGTGCGTGCCCAAGATCCTGAGAGGAGAATGGAGAAGGGATTGCAGCCTTGCCATCCCCCTGGGGGGTGATTTCTCACTTTCTGTCTCTATCTCTCTCTGTCTTTCTAGCGAGTGCACATGCCCTATAGCAAAAACCTCTCCAAAATAAATAAATAAATAAATAAATACATAATTTAAAAAGGAGCATGTCAGGCACATGTGCATGTAACTGGATCCCACATGGCCAACTGTGCTGTCCAAGTCCTGGACCTAGTGGTTTTAAAAACATGCTGGGCATGTGTGCATGCATGCTCAAAATCCCTAGGAGAGGGAGAAATGGAGAAGAAAGAATTGTGGTGTGACCATCCACTATGTAAGGGTGCTTTCTCACTTTCTCTCTTTCTCTCTCTCTCTCTCTTTCTGTGAATGTGTGTGTGTGTGTGTGTGAGTGTATGTGTCTACAGTGAATGCACAAGGTCTCTGGCAAATTAAAAGAGAAATTTAAAAGAGAAAGAAATAAAGAAGAAAAAAAAGGATACATGGAATTCATTTTTCTGCAGTAAAATAAACATAATTTAATTCTATTTTTTTGAAAGTGTTTCTTTTTTAAAAAATCTATTATAAACTATACATGCTTATCAAAGAGAACTAGACAGAGAGAAATAGAAAGCTGTGCCCCATGAATGCCCATACTGCAATGTCTTCTTCTCCATTCTCCTCTTGGGATTTTGGGCATGCACATACATGTGGCCAGCATGTTTTTCAAGCTACCAGGTCCATGACTTGGACAGCACAGTTGCCCATGTGGGGTACAGATGCAGTAATCACCATGCCACCAGCTGCCGTTCCACAAACTTTTGAAGTCACTCATATTTCAACAAATACAAGATGTCATCAGTTTAAAACCCACTCTTTGGGACCAGCAGTTAGCGTAATGGCTGTGTCAGTGGACTCCATGTAGTTAACCGCAGTTCGCGTCCCGGACCCAGTGGCTTAAGACTCACGCCAGGCGCATGTACGTGCATGCCCAAGATCCTGAGAAGAGAATGGAGGAGAAGGGATTGCGGCATGGCCATCCCCCCTGGGGGGTGATTTCTTGCTTTCTGTCTCTCTGTCTCTCTCTGTCTGGCGAGCACACACACCCTATAGCAAAAACCTCTCAAGAAAAAAAAAACACTCTTGTTTTATGATCTATTAGAACATAAAACATTGGCTGGCCCTGTTGCCTGCTTGTTAAGGGAACTGGATCCCACATGACTAACTATGGTTCAAATCCTAGCCCCAGTGGCTTAAAAAACAGGCCAGGCACATGTGCATGTCCTATTTCTGACAGGACAGAGAAATGGAGAAGGAATTGTGGCATAACTATGCCCCATTAGAGGGGAAGGTACTTTCTTCCTGTCTCTGTTTCTATCTCTCTGACTCTCTATAGTAACCACACTCAACAACTCACCCTCCAGCAATTAAATACACACACACACACACAGACACACATGCATATACATATAGATATGTGTACATATACATACATATATAAATTGTCAAAGACACCTTTACACACTCCTATTCCATTTCTACATCATTCTGTTTACACAACAATGTTACAGTTTAATGACAAATCATACTATTATTTTTTGAAAACATTTTAAATGTCAGTTAAAAGCACCCCAAATTACACAAAGCCCAATTTTTGTCCCTTGAGTGAATACAGTCACAATACCAATGGACTAAGTGTTGGTATGCATAGACTCTGATAACTTCACCATGGCTACACTTGGCTGATAGTGACTGTTAGCTATACCATGACTTCAGAAATGCTTAAATGTGAACATCTAAAACAACAACAAACAAACAAACAAACAAAAAATCTGCCCTGCATTACAGATAACTGTTTTTTCTTTTGGATAACTTTGCTAGAGAGTGGATGTTCTCACTGGAGAAAGACAATGAGAGGGAAAGTGAAAAACTTTCCCATGGAGGATATTCATGCTGCAATCTCTTCTTCACTTCCCTCTCCTTCAAAGATTTTGGGCAAGCATACACAGGCACCCAGGGTGTTGCTAAGCCAAAGGGTCCAGGACTAGAACTGCACCATGGGCCATGTAGAATTCAGTGGCCTTAACCACCCCACCACTGGCTGGCCCCTCTAGATAACTTCTTTTATAAGCAGTTGAATATAACAACCCAAATGTTATCCAGCAAATCAAATTTAAAGCGTCCTAAAGGGAGCTCATTTTCTTGCCTCCCAGTTCATCTCTTTATATATGAATTATAGCATATATCAATATAAAATATTCCTGTGTAATATGAATATGAATAAAACAAAAACCAGTCATTCTGTATCTAACTATTCCAAAATGGTAATTCTTGATTCTGCATATTCCCTTTCAGATTTTGTCTAAAAGAGAGTCTACACTACATTCCAAATAATTATTTTTATATGCAGTTGGATATAACTACCCCATTATTGAGGTATCTCAAATATCTCAAGTCCCAAAGCAAACTTGTGTCCTTCCCTTCCGAACCACTTCTCTTTTATGAGGTAGCTTCTTACTTAGTTACGACATCGCCATCTGCACAGCTACTTTTGTTAGAAACCTTAGAAACAATTATTTATAACCTTTCACCTTCACTCTTAACATTTACCAGTACCCCGATCCTAAATATTCCACCTCCAAAAGAATCTTTTTAACATCATCCCTTTGTCATTGACCACAAAATCACTGCCTAAATTCAGTTCACACCTAGTCTTGGTTTAATTTAAGGTGCATTTATCACACATTAATGTTTCTGAAATATGTACGTTTAACATGACATTCTCCCCCTTTCATCTGAGAAGCTGTAGTTAAAACAAAGTGCATTTTACAATAAATAAATCAGAACTGGAAAAAAATGTAATCATGCAAAGCCATGAATATCTTGTGACGGTGTCACTCACCCCGGACCGTTCTTGCTGCTAAGAGAAACCGTTCCAAAGCAAGCGCTGTCATTCAAAAGCCTGTGATAACTCCACACTGCCCATAAAAAATGAGGTCAATCTACTTTCACTGCAGCTTTTTACAGTCCGTTTACAAGCTACAATTTCCAGCCTTGTTTGCTTTACTTCCCATGTTTCCTTATCTTAAATTTTAACTATTTGAATTCTTTGCATTTTTAGGACCGGTGTTTTGTCCTAAATAATCTTCACATACAGCTGAGGAATTTTTTCAAAAGATCAATTAAATGGGATACGAGCTCCATTTAATAAATATTTGTTGTCTCTGCCTGTGAAAAGGCTGTCAAATAGGGAAAATGTCTTTAACGTCAAAATTTTAAAAATAATATTGTAAGTTCTACAATTAGGAATGTAGAGGAAAACTAATACAGATCAGAATGTAAAACATAAAATACACATTAAAGAACATAATGGATTTGAGCTAGTCCTATAGTGCAGGGGTTGTGTCATGCAGAGGGAGTCAGATCCTGTATGGCTGACTGTAGCTCCAATACTGCCTCAGTGGCTTGAGAAAAAAAGGGGGATGTGAGCACCTGTGCCCAGGGAGGGTGACAAGATGGAGAAGAAAGGGTAACAGAACAACCATGCCCCACTGGGGGGGGGGGCTCTCTCTCTTTCTTTTTAGAATACTCTCACACACATGAACGCACACATTCTCTGGGGTTAAATAATAAAGTGGATTAAGCAGGAAAAGATGCAGAACTCTATACAACAGAGAAAACAAAAGCAAAAATATGCAATAGTTTCAAAGTGTTGGAATTAAATATCCTTTAAAAAGAGAGAAAACTAGGGACCAGCAGTTAGTGTAATGGCTATGTCGCTGGATTCCCACGTGGTTGACCATGGTTTGAGTCCCGGACCGGGTGGCTTAAACTCATGCCGGGTGCGTGTGCGTGTGTGCCCAAGATCCTGAGAGGAGAAGGGATTGCGGTGTGGCCATTCCCCCTGGGGGGTGATTTCTCACTTTCTGTCTCCCTCTTGCCAAACCGCCCCCCCCATAAAAAAAAAAAAAAAAAAAAAAAAAAAAAAAAAAAAATCAAAACAAAACAAAACAAAACAACCTCTCCAAAGAATTAAAAAAAAGAGAGAAAACACATCAGTAAAACCTTATTATCTACTTGTCTATTTAGTAACAAATCTTAATCTCAAATTCCTGTTTCTCAAATACCTTCTAGTTTAGTAGAGTTCTACTTTCTAAATCCTGTTGGTAGCTCATATTTGACAGTAAATAATTTCTTCTGGGTTTCAAATTTGTGCTTTCTAGCTGCATATAATCAATGATTATTATTCTTCCAGTTAGTTCTGTACCTCTTATTATGGATCTTTTCTTGTTACTTTTCTAATATTTGCTTTCTCTTAATCAGACTTGCAAATTTACCCATTTTCTAGGCCTTTCAAAGAACTAGGCTTTAAATTTATTTATTCTTTCTACCCTTTCTGTTTTTGTAACATTTATATTTATTTTAACCTGATTACTTCCTTTTGTTATTCTTTACTACTACCATACTGCTTGACTGGCTCTCTTATCTGATTATTCAGGGTATTGTTTTGTCTTCTTTTTTCTTGAAGATTGATGATTCAAATCTACTTTCTTATGTTGATTTAATAATAGCTCCTAAACCTGGTTTAATGGTTCTCCCTTACTTTGACAAGAAAATTTTGGATATTCCTGGTTATCGTCAAGTTATTTTTATTTGAATGTTTATGATCAATAAAAGATCTACTTTTAATTTTATTAAAACCTTCTTTGTGTCAATTTTGTACCTGGTTTATTATTAGAGATGTTGCAAACACTTAAACTATATATTCTGCATTTGAGAGGTAAAATGCATCTATACATAGTATGTCATTTTTTAAATTCTATTTCATTGTTTTCTGCTTTTGCTGTTTGTTTGCTTGTTTGTTTGTTTTTTAGGTCTTTGCCATAAGGAGCATGTAGTCACTCACCAGAGAGAAACAGAGAGAGAGAGAGAGAAAGAAAGAAAAAAGGAAAGTGAAAAATCACACATCAGGAAGGATGGCCAGGTTGTAATCCCTTCTCTTTCATTCTCTTCTAAAGATTTTGGCCATGCATACACACATACAGAGCATGATTTTTAAACTGCCAAGTCTAGGACTTGAACCAACTGTGTAGGAGTCCAGCAGCCTAACCACCAGGCCACCTGTTTACCCCAGTTTTCTGCTCTTTGTTTCTATTTAAACTGTCTAATTATGTCCTTACAGTTTTTTTTTAATCAAGGTTTCCATTTGCCTCTAGTAGTTTTATATTAGACAGTTAGATTGGATGTTGTTTAGCATGTACCTACCATTATTTTCAGTTTTGCCTCTTATCACTGCATGATATTTCCATCTTATTGGTGTTATTAACATTTTTTTTCTAATTACTTATATCATCATACCTGCTTCCTTCCTGTTAATATTTGTGAGTATCCATTTATCCCTCCCACTAGGTTTAATTTTAGCATTTATAACTAAATATCACAGTTGTGTTTTTGTGTTTGTGTGTGTGTGTGTGTGTGTGTGTGTGTGTGTGTGTGTATAACTTAGGTTGCTGTTTTTCTTTTGTATCCATGTAACAGTCTTTATTTTATGGTTGTAATCCCTTCTCTTTCATTCTCTTCTAAAGATTTTGGCCATGCATACACACATACAGAGCATGATTTTTAAACTGCCAAGTCTAGGACTTGAACCAACTGTGTAGGAGTCCAGCAGCCTAACCACCAGGCCACCTGTTTACCCCAGTTTTCTGCTCTTTGTTTCTATTTAAACTGTCTAATTATGTCCTTACAGTTTTTTTTTAATCAAGGTTTCCATTTGCCTCTAGTAGTTTTATATTAGACAGTTAGATTGGATGTTGTTTAGCATGTACCTACCATTATTTTCAGTTTTGCCTCTTATCACTGCATGATATTTCCATCTTATTGGTGTTATTAACATTTTTTTTCTAATTACTTATATCATCATACCTGCTTCCTTCCTGTTAATATTTGTGAGTATCCATTTATCCCTCCCACTAGGTTTAATTTTAGCATTTATAACTAAATATCACAGTTGTGTTTTTGTGTTTGTGTGTGTGTGTGTGTGTGTGTGTGTGTGTGTGTGTGTTTGAATAACTTAGGTTGCTGTTTTCTTTTGAATCCATGTAACAGTCTTTATTTTATATTAGCTATAATTATATGTATGCATGATATTATTTCTTCCTTCCTATTATTTTTAGTTTACTCATATTTTAATCAGAAGCTGATAAATTTAGTATTTTATAAATAAGACACAATTCTGTCTTGAATTGAGACTTAACTGTTTTCTCCCCAACAACATAAGATTCTTTCCAAATTCTCTTTTTTTCAATAAGATTAGATATGTAGAATATTTTATTTCATGTTCTCTCATCCTTTGATCTAATTTCAAGTTTAAATTATTGGAACACCTTTACTGCTTTTCTCCAACTCACTCATATTCCTCAAATTCATATTTTTTTCTAGGATAATTTAGAACTTAGAATTTACTTTTCTACTAAAACAGTTCTTAATTAGCATTCACATTACACATTACAGAATTTATTATTATCTACAAATTGCGGATGTCACAAGGCTCACTTCATAAGCTTATTTATTTTCTTTCATCTCCCCCCACTTTACGTTCTCTACTTATTTGCTTAATTAAGTAGAATCTTTTCACATGTACTTTCTATACATGGAAAATATAGATCATATAGTCTCATATTTCTTTAAAATCCTTAATGCATTTATTTTTTAATTTTTTTGAGAGATTTTTGCTATAGGGCATGTGCATTCTCCAGAAAGACAGAGAGACAGAAAGCGAGAAGTCACCTTCCTTCCCCAGAGGAGAAGGACACACTGCAATCCCTTCTCCTCCTCTCTCCTCTCAGGATCTTAGGCTTGCATATACATGCACCCTGCATGAGTTTTAAGCCACCAGGTTTGGTACTTTAAATGGATTCGACTATGTGGGAGTCCAGCGACATAACCATTATGCCAGCTACAGGTTCAATACCATTATTTTTAACAGATGGTGAATAAAATCTTGGATGACTACAGAATTCCTGGGTCAGGACCAGCAGTTAACATAATGGCTATATTGCTGGAATCCCATGTAGTTGACCACAGTTTGCGTTCCGGACCTGGTGGCTGAAAACTAACACCAGGTGCATGTGCGTGCGTGCCCAAGATCCCAAGAGGAGAATGGAGGAGAAGGGATTGCGGTGTGGCCATCCACCCTGGGGGGTGATTTTTCGCTTTCTGTCTCTCTGTCTCTCTCTGGCTGTCTGGCAAGCGCATGCGCCCTATAGTAAAAACCTCTCCAAAAAAATAAAGAAAGAAAGAATTTCTGGGTCACAGTCTTTTTTTATCAGCAGTCTTCCAACAATCTTCTAGTTACAGTTAAAGTTCTTATAATGTCTATCTCCTATAATTAATCTTTAAAAAGTTGTGATTTCAAATCCCAAATGACCATATTTTGCATTGCATTTGGCTCTTAATATGTGTCTTTAATATTTGTTCATCTCTTTCCTCTGACAGATTTATCTGATCATTCTTATAGTCTAATTGTTTAATCTGGATATTCTCTTTTTGACAGAAGACTCTGTTTAGACAGATGACATTTTATTTATGTGCTAATAGGGTTTATATCTGGTAATTGGGATACCCTTAATAAGTAGAATAATGCCAGCAGAAAAGGTCAAACCGCTTTCCAGTTTTGTACACTATTAGCCTTATCCGAGGGCTCTCTGCTTTTAAGTTTCTAACATTCCTGATCCTATAAGGCAGGAAGGATTCATCCCATTTGTTCAGTCTCTCACTAGCCATTTATGAATTAAAGATAACTACACTCACATCCAGGTCATCATCAAATAACTCCTTTTTGTATACACACACACACACACACACACACACACACACACACATGGACACACACACACACACTCACAGATACAAAAGACAAGAACTTTCTACAAACACACGTATTGGTCCATGCTTTTAACATCTGATCTCTACTCCAATTACTCAGCACACAGGAAAGCAAGTCCTGAACTTGCAGTTTCACAGAGACAAAGGAAGGCACTTAAACAGAACAACCTGTAGACCTTTATAGTTCCTAGACTAAGGGGGGGGCAAGATGCTTGGCACTGAGGGTAGGGGCAAGTGGAGTCCTGTTCAAACTGCTATTTCACTTACAAGTCACTGCGGAAAGTTAAAAAACCCAAAGTTCCAGAAGATAATATTCCATTCACAGCATTATGGGCTTTCTGTATCATCATAATGCACTCCCTTTGACAAAAGTCTCACCTACTTTTCTTTCCAAGTTATGCCGCTATATATCTTAGGCAATGTGTTTAGTTTCTGCAGGAAAATGCCCCTAAGATTCTCAGAAGCACAATGAGGCTTGCCCTTAATCTATTTATCTCACTCGTTTAAATGAGTGGCACAACCTTAAACCTTTCTAAGGTCTTAAAAAGTGTTTTATGGTTTGAACTTAATTTTTGATCTTTGTCTGGAGGCCATTTCTCTTTGCAAGAAATTTTCTGGCTAAAAAATTCTACTGGGCCCTCTGTATTTCCCCTAATTCTGCTTCAAAGCCAAACATCTCATTTACAGCCCATCTGACTCTTCTCATATTTGATCTCAGCCAACCGGCAATTTTAACATGCTACCAGGAAACCTCTTTAGCAATAATTTGAGATCACTAGATAGTAGTTTTCATTTACTGTTATTGCAGGCAAGAGTTTAACTATTTTGCCTGTGTATATCCTTCTCCACCAAAAAATAACAGTTTTCACCAACTGTCTCCTCAAGGCGCTTCCAACTTTTCCAAATAACCATTTTGAAGATCTCCCATTCTCACCTATTACCTGATCCCCAAGTCAATGAAATGTACTTTAGTTTTGTGTTATTAACAAAAGTCCATTTTTACGGCAACATCACAAATTCTGTTCCAGTTATTCATTTCTGTGTAACAAACTATCCCCAACTTTGTGACTTATATCAAAAGCAATCTTTTTCCCCCCTCACATATCTGAAATTTTAGCAATTCCATGAGAATTTATCTCAACTACATTCAATAGAAGTGACACAGGTGAGATTACTTTAAATGGCTGGGGGTTAAAAAGGCAGAGGAGTTGTTTGTTTCTTTGCTTTGGTCTTGCTTTCTGTTTGTTTGTTTTTGCTATAGGATATATGTACCTGCCAGTGTAAATGAGAAATCATCCCATGGGGGATGGGCATGCTTTAATCTCTCCTCTCCATTCTCCTCTTAGGATTTTGGGCCAGTCAGAAGCACATGTGGTGTTAACTATGCCACCTCCTCTCCATTTTGGCGCCTACCAAAATAATATTCTCTAAATGGTGTGTTGGCTGGTTATGGTTATGTCTGTTGTTTAAAGGAACACCACACAGATGATTTTGAGTGGAAAAATCCATCACTGAGTCTCTACCAAGTTTTATTTTCGTACTTAATAGGTTAAAAACTCTAATACAGTGGGTTTTTTTTTTTTTCAGTTTTCAAAGTATTTCGAACACATTATCTCATTTACTCCAGGTAGAATGCTCTGAGGTAGACGAGACAGAACACAAAATTGAGTGTAAGAGGTTAGTAATTCCCTCAAAGTCAAATAGCTTATAAGGAGTCCCACTAAAGGCCAACTCAGCTTTAGTTTCCAAGCAGCAAGCATGGAATAAAAAGGTTAGAAATTGCTTGGGAGACAAATTTGCTAGGTTCAAATTCTAACTCTATCATTCATGGATTTAAATAAATCAAATCCAGGCTTCTCATCTATGAAATGGGGATGATGACAGCAACAGTGAGTTCATAAATTTCTTGAATGGGTTAAATGAAATAAGGCCATTAGGTACCTGGTTATTACTAAGGTGGCCCATCAAAGCGTCTCAAGGTCACAGAACTTGGCTTCTAGTACTGCCGGGTACATGCTGCCCAAGCTGTGAGATAGGCTGGCAGGCTGCCTGAGCAGCCCCTGCAGAGGGTATGCTGAGCAGTCTGCCTCTACTGCAATCTTATGCTTACTGCCACGAGACTGTGCTAGATGGTTTTCATGCTTTATCTCACTCAGTCCTCATCCAAAATCCTGAAATCAGGTGCTACCATATTCACTCTTTACAGATTAAAAAATGGAAGCTCACGCAAGTTTATGCCATGAATAAATGAGTGAAAAAGCTTGCAGCCCAGGATTTGGGGTATGCATGCATATGCTCCTGGTGTGATTTTTAAGCTACCATGTCCGGGACTTGAACTACACAACTGGCCATATAGGATTCAATCCTTTAACCTCCACATCACTTGCTAATCACAACTGGGGAGTTTTTTAGAATTGCCATTCCTCTTTTTTAAAAATGTCCGTTCCTTTATCATTTTGTCTGTCTTTTTTCTCTAATGGAGTCTCTCTTCTCAGGTGGCCTCAAAGCCTTGCATCAGGTCACTCTACATGACCTGTCCAGCTTTGAGTAGTCTAACTTCTTCTAAGGCTTCTCTGAGTTCTGAAAACAAGTATCCTAAGGAACAAAGCAGGATGTTGTAATTCCTTTAATGTAATTCCTCTAATTCAGTGAGAATGGAGACTCCCCAAGGGCATAAATATCAGGAGACAGGGATCATTGAAATGAGGGAAAACTTAGAGGTTAACTACCCCCTAACAACAAGGTCTTATTTTAACAGTTATTCCTTATTATTATAAATGTTTACCATGTTATTCCTTTTTTTATACCTACAACATTTCCAAAACTATGCCATTTTATAAATGTGGCATATATACACTCAGCCATAAAAATGTGTCCCTGTCATTTATTACAAAGTGGATTAATATATTAAATAGTTGGGAAAGTTGTGACATATTTTTCTATGCAAAATGTGACTTTTCTGAAGACACAAAACAAGTCACACTATAAAAGACAAACATTGTATGTCCCTTCTCAATATGTACCAACTGCCTTCACTTTTATGACAGGAACTGAAATATTGGACGATGTAATATCAATGACAAGTATAGATCCTGGAGACTGTATAAGAAGGGGTGCATAGTGGGGCGGGGAGAGCTCAGGATAAAAGCACTTAACAGACATAAGAATATAAAATTACCTGTTGAGGATGATGTATATTATACTCTCTTTGACTTGACATGCACTATACATGTCCTTTGAAAAACTATATTGTATACTATAAAGATGTAAAATAATTAAATATAAATAAAAAAAAGCTATGTCATTTCATTTGGAGACCACAGTTCCACTTTAAATTTATTATTCATGATGGGACCAGCAGTTAGTGTAATGGCTATGTCGCCGGAATCCCATTTAGTCAACTGCGGTTCAAGTCCCGGACCCAGTGGCTTAAACTCATGCCGGGCACATGTGCATGTGTGCCCAAGATCACAAGAGGAGAATGGAGGAAAAAAGATTGCAGCGTGGCCATACCCCCTGGGGGGGATTTCTCATTTACTGCCTCTCTGTCTCTCTGTCTCTCCAGTGAGCACACATGCTCTATAAACAAAAACCTGTCTAAAACATAAATAAATAAATTGAAAATAATTTATTATTCATGATAATTTTTGTATACTTTAAAAATTATATACTTATCTAGAAAAGTAATGTAAGTTATAGTAATATAAATATATAGTTAATTATTATTCAGGCGTATCACCAGTTTGTAAAGTGTCTCATTGGGGATAAATTATTTGATTGACCTTCTCATAATTGTTATAGCTTTGTCAACTCAAACAGTATCTGGAACGTATTTTGTGAATAGTACTTGTCTGCTGAGATAGTTATTTTAACTTTTTTGTTGTTTTTATTTTGACACGGAGCAAGCTCTTCTCTAGTTTTCTCAGATTTGGGGGCACACACTCCCTTATGCTCAGTGTGTTTTTCCAGTCACCAGGTCCATAACTTGAATGCAGAGTCAGGCATGTGGGATCCAGTGCTTTAACCTCCATGGCACCTGCTGGCCCAAGATACTTCTATTTTATCAAGAACCACTTCCAGGATAGAGAGTGCCATTAGAAATGACAAGCAACGTGTTACCACTGCAATTAAAGCAAGAAAGCTCAACTTTTTGTATGAAGGATTCACTCTTATATTCTTAAGGTTACTAAATGTTTAAACTTCAAAGTTATATCAGTCTGCATATCTGCAGAGTGGTTACCAATTTCTAAAATGGTTTACTACTTTAAACATATAGCATTCAACAAACATGGACTTTAAAGCTTCTTGAAATAACTATGGATATTTTTCTATTTTCCAAACCACTTGCACAAGTTTCTTCTTTTTTTCTACTAATGCTTGATAGATCTTATTTGCCCTTTAGAGAAACCATGGTCAAATGCAAGAGTCCAAAACCCAAAATACCATGCATTCTCAATTCCCTTTTAATACACCTATAAAATGTGATCTTTAAAAAAATAAATACTTCAAAAATGGAACAGATATGTTGTGATCTATTTTTGATGATATTTACCTTTGTTATATATTTCCTGAAAACAGAAAAGGTAAACTTCATAAAAAAAGAGAGACACAAGGTCACTCTTGAGACTCTGTCTTATCTATCAGGAGTTCCCAGTTTATATTTGACTTCTAAATATAAACAAGCATATAAATATTAATGCATTTTCTTCTTGTAATTCCTATCATGTATCTTGCAGATAGTCACCAATCAATGAGTATTTCTTAAATGATAGCCTAATTTCATCTGCTGTCATACTGCTAAAGCTCCAACTGAATTTTGTTCATAAATTCCCCATATTTTCACTGTGTCTTAATTTTGAGTTGTCCAGCAATACTAGCAGTGAAATTTACTTGAAATAGGTTTTGACGTTCTTATATTGTTATTAAACACAGACAGAAATCTAAACAGCTTTATAATTATAACAGGTTTATAATTATAAGCCCAAGCTGTTTAGATATATAATTATAATCCTACTTGATCAACTAATATTTACTGGGATTAGACTAAAGAAATTTCAATAATTGAAATAGTTCTTTTGCATAAAATAATGCCTTTATAGTGGTATTTACTCAAATGTTTTATACTCTACCATCTCTGCCATAGCAAAATGTTTGTAAGACCTCATTACTGATAATATTACTTTCCTATCACTAGAAGTAATGCATACAGTAAACAGCAAACACTTATCAATTCAGGCTTCAGATGTTCAATTCCAGTTAGGATATGGAAGGTTGTTAAATAACATTGATTGCTCTTGCTAAACAACCAAAAAAAAAGTCACATAACTTTTTAAGAACTATAGAGTCCCCCCTGGGGCCCTGCCAAG
>NW_006159732.1:5644917-5666167 GCF_000334495.1 Tupaia belangeri chinensis
TTTTTCTTTTTCTTTTTTTTAAGAAACATCTTATTAAAATGCACATGCGTTCACCAGAGAAGAGACAGAGGAAGAGAAACCACTTTCCATGTGGGATGGCCTTGCTGCAATCCCATCTCTTCCATTTTCCTCTCAGGATTTTGAGAAGGCACATACCTGCACCTGGCATGAGTTTCAAGCCAGTGGATTTGGGATTCAAACCGTGGTCAACCATGTGGGAGTTCAGCACCTTAACCACTATGCCACTTTCTGGACTCAAGAACTAAAACTTTCATTAAAGTCACTGAAGGGAATAAGGCATAAAGTGGCATTTTTATTTTCCTAAAGTTAATAGCTTAGACTGTTGGTACTTGGAAGAGATTAGGAGACATTAGTGTAACAAGGAAACACAAGCTGATTTTTCACAATAGTGTAGATTGGCATGATAAACTGAAATCAATAGAAGCTACAAGCACAAAGATCATTTTCTCCCATCAACTATTGGCCCCCAAAAGACTTTTACTGAGAAAGTCATGTAATGGAAAACTGAAAGCCAGACTGGAAATGGATATATTTTTAGTTATTCAATGTTTAGAATCCAAAGCATTGCTGGACAAAGTAGCCTAATACCATTCCCAAAACACTTACTATCCTAGATGAATCAAATCATGTAAGGCTGTAGGCCATGTCCAAAACAGTTTAACTTGTATTGATCAAAGAGGTACCTGAACTATCTGACAGTGGAAATGATGAGTACCTTTTGGGAAACCCATTTCCCTTTCTAATAATATTTTGTAAACAATGTTTGATATAAAATAAACATTAAGAGGAATATAAAGCAGAAATACTAGGGGACGTAAGTTTGTGAAAAATGGAATTAAAGTATGAATTTACTCTGGTGGAAAAAAATTGGAATTTCATGGAATTTTTGTCATAAGAAACATTTTCATGAGCTTTTTGAAGACCCCTTGTATGTGGCCCTTAGTCAGGCAATACAATGAGGATATAAGCTCACCAACAGATGCCTTATATGTCCAAACTAGCAGACAATGACTTTAAAATACCATTATAAGTGACAAAGGATTTAGAAAACAAAATAAAGTGAAATCAAATTCTAAAAGATCAACAGAAATTGTGTAACAAATACATATTATTTGAAAAAATGGATTTCATTGTAAACTAGCAAAAGAAGAATAAAAGAATACTTAATCAGATCCCTGTTGACAATATCAACAATCTACAGTATGTGTAATTGAAATCTCAGAGGGAAAGAAGAAAGAAACGCATGTAAGAGATAATGGCTAAATTGTTTTGTGAGATCTATGAAAAACATCAACTGCACATTGAAGAATCTCAAAAAATGACTCAAGCAGGAGAAATACAAAGTTAACCACAGTTAGCTAAAAGTTTTCTACTAAAAATCAAAAAATATTATAAAGTATTAAAGGTAACTAGAAAAACAAGGCATATTACCTGTACAAGAAAAATTAAAAAGGTATTTTTCATCAGAAACCATTGAAATAAAAATAATACTGCAACTTATAATTCTGTGTTTAATGTAACTATGCTTCAAAAATTACTCTGAAATAAAGATACTTTTAAAAAAAAAAGCAAAAGTTCACAGAATTTATTAGCAGCAGACCTATACAATGAAAAACTAAGCAAAATTCCCAAGATAAAATAAACATGTGCTTATACACATACACACACACAGTATAAAATACATGTATATGTATCATTATAATAATATATAGTTTATGTGTTAGAAATAAATTACATGGGAACAATGGGACAATAACTATTCAGTGCACTAAATAGGATTATAATATGTTTTTCAGATTCTTGCCTTGTTCATGGAGTGATATACTACTAACTAAATTAGTCTGTCATAAAATGAATGTGCATGTTATAACCCATAGGTTAACCATTAATAACAAAACAGAGAAATGTAGCTTAAAAACTAATACAGAAGATGAAAGGGAACACTAATAAATACTTCATTTTTTAAGTCAGGAAAGAAGTAACAATCAATACATAAATCCAATAGAAAACAAACAGTAAGAAGGTAAACTTAAGATGAAAACAAAATAGATGTAGCTTCTTGAAAACTTATTGCTCAGCTGCTTTTACAAAAGTCCTTGAAAAATAGATAGCAATGCTATAAAAGCACGATTTAAACTTGAGTGACTGAAAGATTATACGCAGTGACCAAAATAACTCTGTACATCTTTTGGCTGGAACCACCATCTTTCAATAATTCACCAAAATGATGAACATAAAGGGAAAGAGTAGGAGGCACCCGATGTATGTTCTCTAAGCCTTTCAGAAAACATGGAGTGGTTTCTTTGGCCACATATGTGTGGATCTACAAGAAAGGTGATACTGTAGACATCAAGGGAATGAACATTGTTCAAGAAGGAATGCCTCAGGGGCCAGCAGTTAGCGTAATGGCTATGTCGCTGGACTCCCACATAGTCGACTGCGGTTCGAGTCCCGGACCCGTTGGCTTAAAACTCACGCCAGGCACGTGTGCGTGCATGCCCACAATCCCGAGAGGAGACTGGAGGAGAAGGGATCATGGTGTGGCCATTCCTTCTGGGGGGTGATTTCTCGCTTTCTATCTCTCTGTCTCTCTCTGTCTGTCTGGTAAGCGCACACACGCCTATAACAAAAAACTCTCCAAAAAAAAAGGAAAAAAAAAAAAAAAAAGAAGGAATGCCCCACAAATACTATCATGGCAAAACTGGAAGAGTTTACAATGTTACCAAGCATGCTATTGGCATTGTTGTAAACAAATAAGTAAAGGGCAAGATTCTTGCCGAGAGAATTGAAGTGCATATTGAACTCATTAAGCATTCCAAGAGCAGAGATAACTTCCTAAAACTTGCAAAGGAAAACAACCAGAAAAAGAAGGAAGCCAAAGAGAAAGGTACCTGTGTTCAGCTGAAGCACAAGCCTGCTCCACCGAGAAAAGTACACTTTGTGAGAACCAATGGAAAGGAGCCTGAGCTACTGGAACCTATTCCCTATGAATTCATGGCATGATGGGTGTTCAAAATAAACTGACCTATGTTCTAATACTACTACTAATAATAATAGTAATAATAAAACTCTATACATGTGGATGCTTGATTCAATTTCTTATTCATTACTTCAAATGATCTGGAAAATGGGAATGATATTCTGATTTTTTTTTAACTTTTCAACCTAAGGATGCAAGCAAATTACACTATAATAAAATGTAAAACATATAATCTTTTCAAGTGAAAACTGAGATACCTACTTCTGTCTATCTATAGAATTTTGTAAACTATGTATTATTAAAAAATATTTTGCCAGAAGGCACATGTTCTCACAAGAGAGAGAAGAATGAGAAGGAGGAGAAGGGGATGGAGGAGGAGAAGGACGAGGAAGAGGAGAAGGAGGAGGAGAAGAATAAAATACCTCCCATGGGGACTGGTCACACCTTAATTCCTTTTCCTCTGTTTCTGTATCCCACTTGGATTTAGGGTACACACATACATGCACCCAGTGTATTTTTCAAGCCACCAGGTCCAGGACTTGAACTATAGGATTGACTTTGTAGGATTCAGCGTCCTTAACAACCAGATTATAGAGCTGGCCCTTATTATATATGTTTTAATATATCTGACAAAGACTGGTGATGCGAGCTGGAAAGAGAATGCACAGTCTTCATATGGAAGGTCACAACTCTATTTACATAATCTACATTTGTAGAGCTACATTCTTACTATAACTCTCAAACATACCTACATTAATAATGATGCTTATTTCACTTTATGTGATAGCCTATGATCCACTCACCCTGACACTTAAAGCAGAAACCTATGAATAAACTGAGCTTATGAGACAGATATTTTCACTTTACAGCAGTTACGCCCTCTGAAATTAAAGTTCTAGTGCTTTTTATTCCACAAATAGGTATTATTCCTAAGAATCTATTCTCTAATTTCAACTTGCCAAAGGATAAGATAGTGGTAATGTCTCAAAGACTAAGATAGCTATAATATAGAAGAATCTATATGACAATTCCAAAAATCGGGTCAAGTCATCATAAGGAAGAGAGTTGAGAAAAGAGTAGAGAAGATAGAATAGCACATCATGAGCAGGATGGCAAAGCAACACTCCATGAGGCTGACCTACATGGGAAGGTTAAGGGCTCAAATTAGAGACTTAAATATATTAGCCACATGTGTGTCCACGATCCAGGCATGGCTGAGACTGAGAGTGGATCATGGCATCAGGGTCTTGTTAAGGATCCTCTCTCTCTGTCCCTTTGTCTGTCTCTCCTATACTCATGGGAGAGATAAATAAATTTTTAAGTATTACAAATCACTAAACAATCTTTATAAATACCCAGTAAATCTGCTTTTTATCACTGTTTCTGCTAATTCTCTCAACAGCTTCAGATACTATGCTTCAGCAACTTAACAGGTCATTCTCATGAATTTTTCATGTCAATACGAATTTCTGCAATATTGATGAATTGTTGAATTGTTGTCATCTTTATGGCAATCCTAACTCCTTCTTTCTTCTTCTTCTTCTTCTTCTCCTTCTCCTTCTTCTTTTTCAGTTTGCTATAGGATACATGAGCTCACTGGAGAGAGAGAGAAAGAAGAAAGAAAGAAAGAAAGAAAGAAAGAAAGAAAGAAAGAAAGAGGGAAAGTGATAAATCACCCCCCCCAAGGGTAGATGGCAATGCCTTAAATACTTTCTCCATTCTCTTATCAGGATTTTGGGCATGCACACACATGCAACCAGCATGATGTTCAAGCCACCAGGTCCAGTATTGGAACTATGCAGTTGGTTATGTAGATTTCAGTTGCCTTGACCTGCATGCCATCTACAGGCCCCTAAATTATAATTTCTGATTATTGATTGGATACGCTAGTTGGTATTTGCATTGATATAAGCAGGTTGATAACACTGAAAACTCTAGAAAGAAATGGGGTTATACAAAGATTGTGGGAGGAGAAGAAATAAGAAAACAGATAAAAGGTACGAAGTTAAATTAGAAATTGATAAGACTGGTTTACTTACAAGGTATAGATGTGTATGTGGAAGAAAAAAATGATAGAATGCAAATGGGGTAGGAAAGGATGTTCTGATTTTTGCTTGTTGATATAGTTCTGACTTTTAGTACCATGGTAAAAATATACACACACTCAAACTGAAATAATTAAAATCAACCAAAATGTAGGAAGAGCAGACATGGGATTCAAAAAGCAATAAAGGCACTGTTACAGTCTGAATGGTTTGGTGCCCCACTGTAATGGTGTTGACACAGTGGACAGACACTTACTCTGATTATGGTGTTGAATGGTGGGGCCATCTGGAGGTTATTAGGATTGGATAAAGTTACCAGGGTGGTGCCTCATAATTGACTCCTGGTAGCTTTGTAAGAAGGGCAGACATAGATGGCATAGTGATTACATAGTAAATCTAGGTTCGATTCCTGGACCCAGCATCTTAAAACTCATGCCAGGCAGATGTGCGTGCATGCCTGACATCATGAGAGGAGAATGGAGGAGAAAGGATTGGGATTGCAACATGGCCATCGTCCTGGGGGAGTGATTTCTCCCTTTCTATCTCTCTGTTGAGCACATGTGCCCTATAGAAAAAATCTCTCTCTCTGGAGAAAAAAAGGCAGAAATATAAACACACACGTTTCATTGCTGCTAGCTTCACATGTGGTACTTTGAACTGCCTTGAGACTTTGCTGGGAATCCCCACCATCAAAACTTCCCTCACCAGATATGATACCTTAATCTTGTACCTCCAAAACTGTGAGCAAAATAAACCTCTCTTCTTTATAGGAGAGGTATTTCTGTTATTAGCAACAGATAAAAAGCTAAACCAGGAAACTAAATATGCTACAAATGAATAACAAAACCACAGAAAAGTGTGATATAAAGAAAAGCACTTGGGACCAGCAGTTGGCATAATGGCTATGTCACTGGACTCCCATGTAATCAACCATGGTTCAAGTACCAGACCCAGTGGTTTAAACTCACACCAGACACATGTGCATGTGTGCCCAAGATCCCAAGAGGAGAATGGAGGAGAAGGGATTGTGGCCTGGCCATCCCCCTTACCCACCTGAGGGATAATTTCTCGCTTTCTGTCTCTCTCTCTCTTTCTGGTGAGTGCACACACCCTATAGCAAAAACCTCTCAAAAAAAAAAAAAGAAGAAAGAAAGAAAAGCACTAGTTCTAATAACTCTAAAAAACATCCAAATAAGACACTTCTGTGCAATATAAACTATAATCTAATAGGTGGTTTCTGATGTACTTATTAAAATATGTCTCACTATTTTGTAGCTGCCTATTAAACTGTTTTAAGTAATTATTAAAATTGTTTTTTATTTTGAAATAGTTTGACATACAAAAAGTCTCAAAAAGAGACAGAAAGTTCATGCACAATGACTAATACTTTATTTAACCAAAGCATTAAGTATCAAACTAGAAAAGTAACACTGATAATCACTATGAACTCATGTGCAGACCTTATTCAGAGTCAATTGTCCAATCCAGGGTCCTACATTGCATTTAGTTGTCTGGTTTCCTGTCTCCATCCTAAGAAAATCACTCTTGTCTTTCATGATCTTTACACATTTGAAGACAACTGCCAACTATTTTGTAGAGTATCTTCCAACTTCCATTTATCTGATATTTCTTGATGATTATATTTAGGTCTATTGAATGCTTGGTGGAAAACACCTTAAGGACCCAGGAGTGCATTCTAAAATCTGTAATTCAACAGTGCCAAGCTAAAAGTGCTCAACTTATTCGTCAGATAAGACTTCCAGCTATGATTATGACATACATCAGTATGACCAAAACCAATTCACATTCGTTGGTTACATTAGAAAAGGACAGAGGAATTATGGATAACAGCAGTAACTCTAAATGTTCCTATAAAAACCTACATTATGGTTTCCTCTACCCAATAAAAAAAGTAATGACTGACTTTTGCATTTCAATTATTGTGCAAAAGCATTTCTGGGGTATTAGCAACCAGCTGGTAATGGCCTTTTTAATTTCATGGCATAACATTGCTTAATTTTAGAATAGCAATCATGTTTTATGTCACTTTTGCCATTAGTTTTACCCTTTCCTCTTTCCAGTCTTAGCAATTCTTATGGAAAAAATTGCATGAAATGTCTTTAATGGCTTAGTTGTGTGAAATATCAATGAAGTGTTATTTATATACTCAATAGCATAAACATAATTACTAATTAACTGGATTAATTTCATTCATCCAAAATAACTGCATATTAAAAAGATAGTGACATTATTTTTTCATTTTGAATTTATTTTGTTCTATGTAAAATTTACAGTAATTATATTATTTAAAACACAAAGAATTTGAAAAGTCATTCATTTTTATTCAAAATCCATGTACTTAGCACCCTTAGTGATGTAAAATAATTTGGAATCTTCTCAAAGGTGTGGCTTTAGGCACCACTAGAAATAGCAAAATTCTATTCTGGTATGACATAATACATTAAAAATATAACATGTATTCTCTTATTTAATATTTGGCTTCAAATTTCAGGTCTTATCTTAGAATTTAGGGCCTAGAAGTAGCACTCATTACTTTTGGGCTCTACATATAACTTAAGATACTTGTGTCATTTGCCTCTTGAAAATAATATTTTAAGTGTTTTATAATTAGAAAGACTCTATTATCCTGTCATCACAAGGCTAAAAAAGCTAAGCACCAGAAAACTACATATTTTGCCCAGGATTTGGAAATGCAAGGTGAAAGAACAAAGATTCAATATGTGTTTCCAGATTTGAATGTTTTCCTTTCTCAATGTGAAATAGTCATCCGCCCTTACCAGGCAATTTGACAACCCTTCCAGCTTGTCTTGGTTGAGGAAGAAAAACATCCAAAGAAGAATTTTGCTAAATAAACTATTTGCCTGAGACCATTGCATAAAGGGGGAGGGGGTAAAGCACTATATAGCTAATGCAGCCAAGCTATAAATTTAATATTACAGGCATATCTGCTTGCCAGAGAGAGATGGAGAGAAAGCGAGAAGGAAGGGAGGGAGAGTGAGAAATCACACTCAGAGGGGATGGCCATGTTGCAATTCTTCTCCTGGGACTTTGGGCATGCATGCACACATTCCCAGAATGATTTTCAAGTCACCAGGTCAGAACCTGAACCTTGACTATGTAGTTCAACCCCTCAACCACCAAACCACCTGCTGGCCTCAAGGGTTCATATCCTTTTATGGCTACATATGCCTCTCTTAGTTTGTGTATCATTGGATATGATAGCACTGCAAAACAGTACAGGATCTGAGCTCAGAGGTTGGGAGTGGTCAAGAAACAACATGACTTTCACATTCCAAATGCAGTTGGCCTTATTTTTACCATCCCTAATCACTCAGTTGGTATGATTTTAGGGGCTTAAGATAGTTCAAACTCCTAATATATTATGAGATGCTAAATTTTATTCTCTTTATGTAAAATTTGAACCTAAGATTGATACTGCTTTGAAGTCACTGCCATCTGGTTTTGTATTTGCTGTTCAGAAGTCAGCTATTATTTTTATTATTGTTCCACAAAATGAAAAACTTTTTTAGTCTACATTTAATAGATTTCCTTTTTTCCCACAGGTTCAAACATATTATGCCTAGGTGTAATTTATTTGAGCTGAAAGTTTGATTCTGTGGATTGATATCTTTCATTCAGTTTCAAAAACATCTTTATCATTATTTCAAATATTTCTTCTCTTCCTTTCTCTCTCATCTCCTACCAGATCTTCAGTTACATGTATGTAAGATATTTTAAATATTGTATAATTAAAACTTAAGTCTCAGTGTTTTCCTTCTTGAAAAATTAATTTACATCCAAGCTTCCTCCTGTCTAGCTGAGCAGGAATTCCAACATCCCCCAGATATGGTGCAACCTCTGAAATCTCTTCACTTGTCAGTCTCCTAGCTCTTTTCTACCAAAAGTTCAATAGTCTCAGTACCAACAGATGGCATAATAGCTACATTGTTGGACTCCCACATAGTTGACTGCAGTTCAAGTCCCAGACTTGGTGGTTAAAACTCATGCTGGGCATGTGAGCATGAATGCCCCAAATCCTGAGAGAAGAATGGAGGAGAAGGGATTGCAACATGGCCATCCCCTCTGAGGAGTTATTTCTTGTTTCCTGTCTCTCTGTCTCCTGGCAAGCTCTATAGCAAAAGTCTCCTTAAAACAACAAAAAAAGTTTCTTAGCCTCCTTATGTGCTTGGAGAATGGAGGTGGACTTGAAAGAAATTTATTCATACCATTTTGGGATATTTTTCTCTGTGACTTTCTCCCTGCGGTAACCAACTTCCCAAATCCAATCTGCTTTGTCTGTCCAGAACTCTTATCACCCTTTTCTCTTCCAAAAACAATATTCTAGCTTTTGCTTGAGCTCTTAATTTTTCCCCTCATCCGATTGTAAGTCCTTCAAACTTAATGTTCAATACTAGTAGTATTATAGTGTTTCTTTTTTTGTAGTACTTTCAGTTTATACTATGATAGCATAGACATAACTGCAGTAAAATAAATACTGTTGAATAATTCATTCTTTCATCCAATCATGACAATAAGTACATATTTGTACCTCTTGCAAATTAGTTAAATAGTATGTGACTCATGTATATTTTATTACTGACCCAAGTTAGTTTATATTTCAGCCAAGAGTGGAAAGGATTACTTGTATTGCACATACTATCCAATAAAAGCAGCTTATTATAGCAGAACTACAAATATACAATTAGGTAAGGATATAATACTGAAAAAAAGGCCAAAGCAGAATAAAAATTGTGAGTTATTCGGGCCAGCAGGTGGCTCAATGTTTGGGGTCACTGGATTCCCACATGGCCAACTATGGTTCAAGTCCCGGACCTGGCAGCTTGCTTTCTAGTTTTCCCTTTCTCTCTCCCTCCCTATCTCTGTCTTATCAAAGTGAAAAATAATAATAATAAGTGGAATTAAATAAATATTTTTTTAAAAAAATTGTGAGTTATTAATGGTAAGCCAAAGCAAAAGAATGTTGATTTGGGATGACTGTTGGTACTGGGAAATATATCCTAATATACAAGTCTCTCAAGACAACCACAGCATTGTGACAAGGACTTCACTACTGCAAGACATGGATAGATGAAAATACTCAGGTGGGACATGATGATGAATACTGTTAAAGGGAGATGGAAGTAACTCTGCAAAATCCAGAAGTCAAAGAGTAGGTAGAAATGTGGCATCATCTTTAAGAAAAAGAAGTAGGTCATTTCAAGTAGTATATTTCAGAATCTTAGGCACCTTTTTAGTTAGCTTTTAAAACATGTATAAGAATTTATATTGTGGGAACCAGGAGTTAACATAATGGCTATGTCGCTGGACTCCCATGTAGTCGACCGCGGTTTGCATCCCGGACACGGTGGCTTAAAACTCACGCTGGGCATGTGTGCGTGCATGCCCAAGATCCTGAGAGGAGAATGGAGGAGAAGGGATTGTGGCGTGACCAACACCCCTGGGGGGGTGATTTCTCACTTTCTGTCTCTATGTCTCTGTCTGTATGGTGAGCGCATGTGCCCTATAGCGAAAACCGCTCCAAAAAAAAAAAAGAATTTATATTGGATAATTTTGAGATAAAGGATGATGTAAATGAATTCTGAAGCTTTATTTTTGGGTACAATGTAAACCCATTAAACGTAATCTATCTATATAGCGATCTAGCTATATACTCTAAAATTTATGAGTCAGTGCCACAGTTTTAATTTTTAAGTAGTATATGGTTTAGAAAGAAGTTATGAAAAGGGCAAGAAGTCAATCTTTTTATTTACACAGCTACTTACCATTTATGATGTTCTTTATGTTTCCTGAAAATACAAGTTTCACTTTGGTATTAACTTTTCTCCATCTTGAAAAACTCGCTTTAGTATTTTTAATGATAAAAGTCTACTAGAGGAAATTCTCTTTGTTTTATTTTAAAATATCTTCATTTTATCTTCATTATTGCATCATATTTTCATTAGGTATGGTATTCTGGACTGGGTGTGTTTAATTTTCCCCTAAGACTTTTAAGGTGATGTTATATTCTCTTCTGACTTTCATGGTTTCTACTGATTAAAAAAATCCATCAATTATATTGTTGTTCCTCTGTACGTAATATGCTATCTTTCTGTTATTGCTTTCAAGATTTATTATTTATCACTGGCTTTTGACAGTGACTGTGATATACCTTAGCTTAGGCTTCTTTGTGTTTATTCTGCTTGATATTCACTTAGTATCTGGTATCTGTAAAGTACTCTCTTTTATCAAATTTAGTAATTTTTCTCTCATTATTTCTTCAAATATTTGTTTCTGTCTGATTGATTCTCCTCTCCTTTTAATGGACATTACAATCACATAAGTATTTGGTTGTTGGATATCATTTAACAAGTTGCCGTATCTCTATGTTTTTATTTTTATTTTTCACTTTTTAGATTTTTTTCTCATAGGGCACATGTGCTTGCCAAAGAGAAACAGAGGGAGAAAGTTAGAAATCACTCCCCTGAGTGATTAGCCATGCCAAATCCCTTCTCCTTTATCCTTTTGGTATTTGGGATACACACGCATGCACATGCACACACACAAGCACCCAGCTTTTTTTTAAATCACCAAGTCTGAGACTTGAACCATAGATTCAGTCACATAGGACCTAGTGCCTTAACCATCACACAAACTGCAGGGCCTTCTGTTTTAAGTTTTGCAGAAGGTGCATGCATTTGTCAAGGGGCAATAGAGATACAGAAAGGGAAATGAAGAAATCACTCCTCAGGGAGTCACACAGCCATCCCTTCCTCTCCATTTCTCCATCCTGTCAGGATTTAGGGCATGCACATATATGTAATTGGCATGTTTCTCAAGCACCAGATCTGGGATTCAAACTGCACTTGTCAGCCATATGGTATTTGACTCCTTTAATCACTAAGCCATGAGCCAGCTCTCTCTGTTGTTCATTGTCCATCTTTTTTTTTCTCTCCATTCTTTTTGTGGATGATTTCTCTTAAGCAGTATTCAACTTCACTTACTCTTTTCTCTTTCTAACCATTGACTAGATCATTTCAGAAATTGTTTGTTTCAGTTCCCAAGTTTCAATCTGGCTATTTTTTATTTTTCCTGTCTTACTCTTGACAGTTACCATTTACTTGGTGAGTTTTATGCATTGGAAACATGTTTTATGTTACATTGGCAGGAGTTATAATAGCTTCTCTAAAAACCTCCTTAGTTCTAGCACCTGGCTCATCTAGGAGTCATATTTCATTGACTATTTATTTTCTCTCAAGAATGTGTTCCGTTTACTTTGTTCCTCATCCATCAAGAAATATTGAATTGTATCCTAGTTATCCTCAATGCTAAGTTGGAAAGATTCTGGATTCTGTTTTTTTTTTCTCAAGTGACTGTTTCCTTTGTTTTGGCAAGTAATTTTCTTAACTGGTTTTATATTGCAATAATTTTTCTTGGTTGGCAGCCCCAGCCTCAGTTTAGATATTTTATGCTTAGTAAGACTACTCAAGGTCTGTTTCTCATAGGCATGGCACAAGGGTGAGCCAAAAATATGCATAGGGGCCAGCAGGTGGCATGATGGTTAAGGTACTGAACTCACATGATCTACTGCAGTTCATATCTTGGACCCCGCAGCTTGAAAATCACACTGGGCAGGTGTATTTGAGTGCCAAAAATCTCAAGAGAAGAATGAAAGGATTACAATGTGGCCATTCCGCCATTGGGTGATTTCTCACTTTCCTTCTCTGTATCTCTCTGTCTCTGGTGAGTGCATGCACCCTGTGGCAAAACAAAAACAAAAACCTGAAGAAAAAAATGTATGCATAAACAGTTGGGTGATTCTTTCCTTGGCTCCTTCTCCCAAAGGATTACTTAATCCTCTAAGGTAGTCTTTTCTTCCTTTCTTTCTCTTTCTTTCTTATTTTTGTTTGTTTGTTTGTTTTTATATTTTTTGCTGTAAGGTGCATGTGCTCACTAAAGAGACACAGAGAGAGGGAAAGTGAGAAATCACCCTCCAGGTGGAATGGCCAGGCTTCATTTTCCTCTCAGGATTTTGGGCATGCACACACACGCACCCGGTGCGATTTTCAAGATGCTCAGTTCTGGAACTTGAATCATGGAGGCCATGTGGGAATCCTACACCTTAACCAGCAAGCTATCTGCTGCCCCCAAGTGTTGTTTTCATGGCTTCACTTTTTTGTTTCCCAAGACAAAAAGATGTCATTTTTTACATGTGCCCCATTGATCTGCTGCCAGGTGGACTATACTTTGTCCAGACTAAAAGATGAAACCATAGAAACTTGATGAACATATCTCAGTCTTCCCTCATGTAAAATAATATGGACTCCTAGCCAGAGTATGACTGATTCTATTTTTTCTCCAGTATCTCTAGGTAGTTTTGTGTTTTTTGTTTATTATTTTTCCTATGTCTCAGCTTTATTTTTTACTGGAGAGGAGATGAGAGAGAGTCATCCTATTTTGTCTTAGTCCCTGTCTGACAAAGGCCAGAAAGATGTAAATGAATGCTTAGATTTTCACTGGCAAGAAGCCCATTATAGAATTAGGTAGTTTTCACCTCTTTGCTCATACTACTAGCCTTCATTGTCCATAATTAATAAATATTTTGGTATTAACTTTTCTCCATCTTGAAAAACTCGCTTTAGTATTTTTAATGATAAAAGTCTACTAGAGGAAATTCTCTTTGTTTTATTTTAAAATATCTTCATTTTATCTTCATTATTGCATCATATTTTCATTAGGTATGGTATTCTGGACTGGGTGTGTTTAATTTTCCCCTAAGACTTTTAAGGTGATGTTATATTCTCTTCTGACTTTCATGGTTTCTACTGATTAAAAAAATCCATCAATTATATTGTTGTTCCTCTGTACGTAATATGCTATCTTTCTGTTATTGCTTTCAAGATTTATTATTTATCACTGGCTTTTGACAGTGACTGTGATATACCTTAGCTTAGGCTTCTTTGTGTTTATTCTGCTTGATATTCACTTAGTATCTGGTATCTGTAAAGTACTCTCTTTTATCAAATTTAGTAATTTTTCTCTCATTATTTCTTCAAATATTTGTTTCTGTCTGATTGATTCTCCTCTCCTTTTAATGGACATTACAATCACATAAGTATTTGGTTGTTGGATATCATTTAACAAGTTGCCGTATCTCTATGTTTTTATTTTTATTTTTCACTTTTTAGATTTTTTTCTCATAGGGCACATGTGCTTGCCAAAGAGAAACAGAGGGAGAAAGTTAGAAATCACTCCCCTGAGTGATTAGCCATGCCAAATCCCTTCTCCTTTATCCTTTTGGAATTTGGGATACACACGCATGCACATGCACACACACAAGCACCCAGCTTTTTTTTAAATCACCAAGTCTGAGACTTGAACCATAGATTCAGTCACATAGGACCTAGTGCCTTAACCATCACACAAACTGCAGGGCCTTCTGTTTTAAGTTTTGCAGAAGGTGCATGCATTTGTCAAGGGGCAATAGAGATACAGAAAGGGAAATGAAGAAATCACTCCTCAGGGAGTCACACAGCCATCCCTTCCTCTCCATTTCTCCATCCTGTCAGGATTTAGGGCATGCACATATATGTAATTGGCATGTTTCTCAAGCACCAGATCTGGGATTCAAACTGCACTTGACAGCCATATGGTATTTGACTCCTTTAATCACTAAGCCATGAGCCAGCTCTCTCTGTTGTTCATTGTCCATCTTTTTTTTTCTCTCCATTCTTTTTGTGGATGATTTCTCTTAAGCAGTATTCAACTTCACTTACTCTTTTCTCTTTCTAACCATTGACTAGATCATTTCAGAAATTGTTTGTTTCAGTTCCCAAGTTTCAATCTGGCTATTTTTTATTTTTCCTGTCTTACTCTTGACAGTTACCATTTACTTGGTGAGTTTTATGCATTGGAAACATGTTTTATGTTACATTGGCAGGAGTTATAATAGCTTCTCTAAAAACCTCCTTAGTTCTAGCACCTGGCTCATCTAGGAGTCATATTTCATTGACTATTTATTTTCTCTCAAGAATGTGTTCCGTTTACTTTGTTCCTCATCCATCAAGAAATATTGAATTGTATCCTAGTTATCCTCAATGCTAAGTTGGAAAGATTCTGGATTCTATTTTTTTTTTCTCAAGTGACTGTTTCCTTTGTTTTGGCAAGTAATTTTCTTAACTGGTTTTATATTGCAATAATTTTTCTTGGTTGGCAGCCCCAGCCTCAGTTTAGATATTTTATGCTTAGTAAGACTACTCAAGGTCTGTTTCTCATAGGCATGGCACAAGGGTGAGCCAAAAATATGCATAGGGGCCAGCAGGTGGCATGATGGTTAAGGTACTGAACTCACATGATCTACTGCAGTTCATATCTTGGACCCCGCAGCTTGAAAATCACACTGGGCAGGTGTATTTGAGTGCCAAAAATCTCAAGAGAAGAATGAAAGGATTACAATGTGGCCATTCCGCCATTGGGTGATTTCTCACTTTCCTTCTCTGTATCTCTCTGTCTCTGGTGAGTGCATGCACCCTGTGGCAAAACAAAAACAAAAACCTGAAGAAAAAAATGTATGCATAAACAGTTGGGTGATTCTTTCCTTGGCTCCTTCTCCCAAAGGATTACTTAATCCTCTAAGGTAGTCTTTTCTTCCTTTCTTTCTCTTTCTTTCTTATTTTTGTTTGTTTGTTTGTTTTTATATTTTTTGCTGTAAGGTGCATGTGCTCACTAAAGAGACACAGAGAGAGGGAAAGTGAGAAATCACCCTCCAGGTGGAATGGCCAGGCCACAATTCCTTCTTCATTTTCCTCTCAGGATTTTGGGCATGCACACACACGCACCCGGTGCGATTTTCAAGATGCTCAGTTCTGGAACTTGAATCATGGAGGCCATGTGGGAATCCTACACCTTAACCAGCAAGCTATCTGCTGACCCCAAGTGTTGTTTTCATGGCTTCACTTTTTTGTTTCCCAAGACAAAAAGATGTCATTTTTTACATGTGCCCCATTGATCTGCTGCCAGGTGGACTATACTTTGTCCAGACTAAAAGATGAAACCATAGAAACTTGATGAACATATCTCAGTCTTCCCTCATGTAAAATAATATGGACTCCTAGCCAGAGTATGACTGATTCTATTTTTTCTCCAGTATCTCTAGGTAGTTTTGTGTTTTTTGTTTATTATTTTTCCTATGTCTCAGCTTTATTTTTTACTGGAGAGGAGATGAGAGAGAGTCATCCTATTTTGTCTTAGTCCCTGTCTGACAAAGGCCAGAAAGATGTAAATGAATGCTTAGATTTTCACTGGCAAGAAGCCCATTATAGAATTAGGTAGTTTTCACCTCTTTGCTCATACTACTTGCCTTTATTGTCCATAATTAATAAATATTTATTATTATATTATTTTATTTGGAGCAACAGATTTTATAAAGACAGAAGGGACCAGAATAGTACTCTAAAGTAATGCATAGCCATTAAAAATTCCTCCTCATTACTAGTACACCCTCTATATCACTTTTCCTATTAAAAGCACTAAAAGTATATTTCAGCAAGTCACGAACATCTTGGAGGGCCATACAGTAAAAAGGTTAAGAAAAATGAATTACTGAGAGAAAAGAATAAAATGTTGGTGTTGAAGTATTCTGTTCTCTCGTTTACCACTATGGACCATTCACGACTTTAAATGTAATCACTGGTTTTGAATTTTTCTGGAGTTAGGCTAGATCCTTTCATTGACTGTTGTGAGCCTGCCTGGTGCATAATTTTCCTCAGTGCAGGATCCCTTAAGATGAAGGAAATGCTTTATGCAAAATTTTGAGTCTTTGGCAGCTGTTCATTGCAGCCCTTTAGTATGAGAGAATTCATAAACCTCTAATAGTCTTGTCAAAGCATTTATGCATTTAACATTAGGAAATTTTAGAGCCTATTTCCCTCAAAACCAAAAAAAATTAAAAACAAAAGAAGTGATATATCTTTGACCAGTGCACTGAAATCTTTCATATTAGAAAAATTATGAATATTGAATGCATTTCAAAGATTTGAATGCATTTATAATTTTATTAATGTCGTTGATTGGTACTTTTCAGTTACATTCAGCAAGCTGATATCTTACAGCATGCCTTTTGTTATAATGTAGTTAAATTAGATAAACTTGAACTTCAAATCTCAGCTTCTGTATAATGGGCAGCAACTAAATTTCTGTTTAGATATTTTCAGCTTCCAGCTGTTGTTTTCTAAACTGGGCCCTTTCATGTCCCCTTTTTGTGGATATAATTTAACAATCAGACAGTTATTTGAGCATGCAGAGGCTCAGATTCCATGTGACTCTCTCTTTTCTTGGATTTTCCCTTTTCTTACAGCCCTTAACACTGTACTTTGAAACCATAAGCTGATGAGTCTGTACTTCTTTGATGAACAAGTCATCTATGAACCAAGGAATGCTCTCAGGAAGAAGGCCACAAAGTCACTGCCTTTCCCATTCCAATTCTCTTTTCAAGAGTAAACACCTGTATAGTTCGCATGCTTTTTACTGCTATGCAGTGTCTACAAATATAGAAGTTGGGTTTTATCGTTATCTATAGGAGTGTTATTCCAACTTGCCAAGCTATTCTGCCGTTACCAGAAGCTAAAACTCATATGTTTAAATCTATAAACATTTAACTATGTAACACCAAGAGTATGAAATAAGTTTAATCTTTCTCTTCTTGAAATTTTCTGACAGATGTTATAATTTTCCTATCTTAAATCTTCCAGTTTGCTCCAGTTTTCATAGCTACTTCTTACTTCACTGTTTTTTTTTTTCTTTTCAGCATATGGATGTTCAAATCATGAAATAATATTTTCTTACGTGAAGTAAATTACATTCATTTAATTTCTAATCAGGGATGGGTGCTACACTAAGCATTTTCCATGTTTTGTTTGTTTGTTTTTTGGTTTGTTTTTGTTTTTTGTTTTTTTTTTTACCATGTGTCTTCTGGTCCAAAGTTCATACTTGACCTGAACCATGAGGCTCCAATTTACTTCTGTTTGGACTTGCATAATAATGGTGAAAACAACTGCTCTTTGAACTGCTATCTTATCTGCCAAATTGTTGGAGCTTCCATCTCTGCCTGTATAATCATGGAGTGGTTCATAGATTTTCTTTCATTATGGATGTTTCCTGAAGCAACAACTGCTCTGCACTGTGCTATATCCTAGTGGATTTAGATGCTGCTCTCTTGCTATTTCTTTCAGCTGTTAACAACTAACCTTGGAGGGACTTTGAAGACTGCGGCATTGACATCACTCCCTCTGCCTTCAATTTCACAAATCCATGTGCTGCTTGTGCTCTCAGAACAATATTTTCCTTCAATGGTATTAAAATTACTTTAAATTTCTAAACACAATGATCTTGTTCTCATATTTGAACAGACCTGTAGTATTATTAGCACTGAACTTGACTAATATTTTTATATTTTTTTACAGAAATTTTGGAAAATTTCCTTCTGATATGACACAAAAAATGATTATATAGCTATAAAAAAGCTTCTTCTGAGGAAAATTAATACAATTAAATAGAATTATTAACTTAGCAAATGTTAGTAGATTTAACATTTACCCATGATTTGCATTGCAAGGACATCTGGCCCATAGAGAAGATATTTTACCTGTATTACTTCAGTGTAGAAATCAGGTCTTTGGGAAGATGACTGTTAATAGTGAAAATCTTCCAATTGTGTTGCCCATGGGGGTCATCAGGTTCTTATGCAAAATCTACCCTCTGGAAGATAAAAATATGCATTCATTGCCAGGGTTCACAGTTAATTCAAAATTTACCATGGGTATTTGCTATAGATTTATCTGTAATCAATGGCTCCAAGGAGTGTGATAGGATCAGACTTTTAGGGTAATATGAGTGCTGTGGGAGGATGAAAGGATCAGACAAATAGGTTATGCAGGAAGGAAATGTCCCTGGATTACTCCACAGCTAGTGTAGATGGAGACACCACTCCCACTGTATTTCAGTACAGATGCTACAACTCGCACCACTGATGCTGAGCATTAAATGCTAACATTCCAGCTTAGTCCACCTCAGAAGACTGAATGATTCTGAGGACACTCCAACAAGAGTAGATCCCAAGATTCTGTTTCTTCACCTGCACTTCTGAATCAGTCTTAAATGCTGTGTCTGATGGATACAACCTGGGTCACACAAGCTTATGCCTCAGCTGCTAGGGAAACAGTGAAAGTGTTTCTGGCACTTATCTTGGGTAATCACAGACAAGCAACTTAGAAATTCCATAAACAATGAGTTTTCAAAGGTTCGGGGAAGCCAAAAGTCAGGCACATTTCCACTAGACAGTCATTAGCATATGGGTGGAAATTGGGGCCATGGATTTAGAGGCAACCACCCAGGAAAAGCAGGGAGTATGATGGTTCACCTTGCTTCTTCGTTGTAATTTGCTTTCTGTTATTACTGAAAGACAGTTTGGATATTATGCTATTTGTTTGAGTAAGGCAGAGTGTATAGTAATATGTTGGAAAGATGTAGACATTAGGAAAGATCATCAATAAAGTTATAGCCCATGAAGAAATATATATATATATGCATGTATATATATATATGTGTGTGTGTGTGGGTATATATTAACATTATATAATTATATATATACATATTATTATATATTAACATATATTAACATGTATCTATATATGTTACCAATCAGGAAGAAGGTCCTCATCAGATGTGGCCCCTGGACCTTAGGTCTCCAAAGAGAGATGACTAAACCTTTATTCTCTTTAATTACCTGGACTCAGATATTCTTTGTTATTAGCCACAGAATGGACTAGAACACTTTTCCAATCTCTACAAGACTGTCTTCTACAGACACCTATAGACATGTTTGTTCTTCAAGGAAAAAGCATTAAGATATGATGTGATATAAAATTAAAACTAATTTGAATTTTTTGTGGTTCCCTTTTAAAGATTCCCTAGAACTCTCAATTAGGAAAACAAGAGGAAAGAAAAATCCCTAATATGCAGAGTTTATTTACTTAATATTGGTGATTTTGTTTGTTTCATTTGTTCTGGTCTTGTTATTTCAAGACTCCTGAGTTTCTCTACTGCTGAGATTTTATTTCAATAATCTGCTAAAATAGTACCTCCTGATGGGCTTGATGTGCAACTTTCAGGAATCTTTCTATGTATCTGTCTATATCATCAGGTATATTCCAGATCCTTACACACATTTATAAATATTTCTCTCATCATTCTCTCTATATAAAATTAAAGTACACATTTAGTTTGGTGCAATTATTTTAATCCATGACATTTTTTTCATAGTATACCTTTTCTATGAATTTTTGAAGACCCCCCCCATACAATCTTATTCACTTATATCTATTCAGGTCTCTTAAGAAATAGAGAAAGGGATTTCTCATTCTTTTTTAAATTTATTATTGTCATAATCTTGTTTATATTACATTAAATCACATATAACTTTACAGTGTATTATATTTCTTTTTCCAAAAGGAATATCATGCATATCAGTCAATACAAAGACATTAAATTACCCATCATCATCCTCAAATAGCTTTTCATTATTTTTTCTAGATTATTATTTTTATTATTATTCCAATGTTTTTTAAAAAAACATTCTATCACTATTTATAATTTTGCTTGTAAGAAGACTTTTTCCCAACATGAAATATTTCTCAGACCAGTCCAGTTGAGAACACTATACATGTCATCATCAACAGGTAATAAACCATTTCTGTTTCCCAGTGATGTCATGCCTCTTTATTTGTTCTCTTGCTATCCTTCTCCATGCACTTCTCTTTTCCCACCCCGTCCCATACTCTCTTCATCATTGCTAATTATTTTCATTGCTTTTATGCCCTCCAACATTTCTATCTCTACCATAAAGTGTGGATAGTTGGTATATATATATATTTTTTTTAAAAGAATTATTTTATTTAACTTTATTTATTATTATTATATTATTGTTTTTCAGTCAGAGAGAGACAGAGAGAGAGAGGAAGTGAGAAAGCAAGCCACCAGGTCTGAGACTTGAACCGTGGTTGGCCATGTGGGAGTCCAGCGCCTTTAACCACCATGTCACTACTTGCCAGCCCCAGTTGGTATATATTAAGTGGATACATACAATATCTTTCTTTCATATCCTGGCTTGCTTCACTCAGCAACAACTCTG
>NW_006159732.1:5666211-5727725 GCF_000334495.1 Tupaia belangeri chinensis
TTTGTTTGTTTGTTTGTTTGTTTGTTTGTTTGTTTTTTATGGCTGAATAATATTCCATGGAGTATATATTATTGCCAAACTTTTTCAATGCATTCATCAGTTTGTGGACATTTAGATTGGTTCCATGTCTTCAAGATCATGAATAATGCTGCAATAAACAGTGATGTACAAGCACTTTTCTGACTGAGCATTATCCTGTCCTTTGGATAGATACCCAGAAGTGGGATTGCTGGATCAAATGGTAGTTTTATTTGTAGATCTTTGAGGAACCTCCACATTGTTCTCCACAGTTGCTGAACCAGTTTACATTCCCACCAACAGTGTAGGAGAGCTTCCTTTTCACCACATCCCTGCCAACACTTACCACTTTTTATATTTTCAATCTTTGTCATTCTGACAGGGGTTAGGTGGTATCTCATTGTGGTTATGAGATCTTATGATAAGGGATGTTGGGCAATTCCTCTTTGTTCATACGTCTTAGAGAGATTTTTGTTTAGCTCATTTTCCCGTCTTTTAATTGGGTTGATCATTTTTTTGTTTTCACATAAGGTGCTTGAGTTCTTTGTGTATTCTGGTTATTAGTCCCTTGTCTGAGGCATGTTTTACAAAAATATGCTCCCATTCTGAGGGTTGTAGAGTCACACTTGTTACTGTGTCCTTTGCTGTGCAGAAATTTCTTAATCTGATATAATCCCTCTTGTCTATTTTAGAGATTATTGCCTGTGCTTTGGGAGTCTTATTTAAGAAGTCTTTGCCTACTCCAGTGTCTCCCAAAGTTCCCTCAGTATTTTTCATCAGTAGTTTTATAGTTTGAGGTCTTAGGTTCTGATCTTTGATTCATTTTGAGTTGACTTTTGTTAATGGTGAAAGATGGGGATTCAGTTTCATCTTTCTGCAGGTGGATACCCAATTTTTCCAGCACCATTTACTAAAGATGTTTTCCTTTTCCCAATGGGTTGACTAGTATATTTTTGTCAAAAATCAGTTGGCTGTAAGTTTTGGGGTTTATTTCTGGGGTCTCTATTCTTTTCCATTGGTCCATGTGTCTGTTTTTGTGCCAATATCATGCTATTTTGATGATCACAACTTTATAATGTATCTTGGGATCAGGGAGTGATATGCCTCCCACTCCACTCTTCTTGTGCAGGATTTCTTTGGCAATACGAGGTCCTTTGTGATTCCAGACAAATTCTATGATTGTCTTTTCTAGATCTGTGAAGAATATCCTTGATATTTTTTATTGAAATTGCATTAAATATGGGTAGAATTGCCATTTTGATTATGTTAATTCTTTCAATCCAGGAACATGGGATGTTCTTCCACTTTTTTATGTCCTTATCAATACAGTTTTCCAGATTTTCATAGTTTTCCTTGTAAAGGTCTTTGACTTCCTAAGTTAGGTTTATCCCTAGATATCTTACACATTTTGTGGCTATGGTGGCTTTCTTCAGCTCTACTTTATTCCACTTGTTCACATATAGAAATGCTATAGATATTTGAATGTTTAGGCTTTCATATTCTTGACCTACTCACCATCAATGAAATATTGTTTCATTAATGTCCACAGATCACTAAAGATTATACATTACCTAGTGACTTTATACATTTTCCTAGAATGTTTGATTTTTCCATTATCCAAAAGGATTGATTCTTTGTTTGTTTTTTAGTTTTTGCTATAGGACTAATGTGCTCACCAGAGAGAGACAGAAAGAAAGAAAGGAAAAGTGAAAAATCACTTTCCCCATAAGAGCATGGGATACAATAATCCTTTCTCTTCCATTCTACTTTCAAGATTTAGGGCATGTACATACATACACTCAGTGTGATTTTCAAGCTACTGGATTCAGGATTCCAAGCAGGAAGTTGGCCATGAAGGATCCAGACACATTAACCTCCATGCTACCTGCTGGCCCCAAAATGACTGTTTTATACTTTCTCTTCTACAGACAAGTCTGCCTCCCACAACCTACCAGCAAATAGATTTATTTCTTACTTTATTAGGAAAACAGACCCACCACAAGAAACCACTCATCTAGCAATCCACTTGTATTTCTTTTCATTCATGTAACAGCTAAGCCTCCGTACCATAATGATGAGTATGAGGCCTTTTCTCCCCTCAAAGGCCCACACATCCTCTCTAATTAGAACGCCATCTCTTCCTCAGATTATCTCTTTCCTTCAATTTTCTCTTATGCCTTTTAAAACCCATTGTTGTCTTAGTAGATACTTCTTAAGCAGCTGTGAGTTAAGGTATGTACCACATACTCTCTAGTGTATCATTCTCAAAAGCAGCATATGAACCTAATAACTCCCACCTTAATGAAAAATTACATAGGGACAAGCAGATGGCATAATAGTTCCATTCCTGGACTCTCATGGTTCAAGTCCCTGACCCTGGGGCTTAAACTCATGCCAGGTGTGTGTGCATGCATGCCCAAAGTCCCGAGAGGAGAATGCATGAGAAGGGATTGTGGTGTGGTCACCCCATGGAGTGAAGGTGCAATTTCTCACTTTTTGTCTTTCTGTCTCTCAGGCAAGTGCATGCACCATATAGCAAATATCTCTCTTAAAAAATAAAATATATAAACAAAAAAATATTTTTTCGTATTGTATTCAGTTACTGAAACAAGAGTTAGAATCAATGAGTAGGTAAATAGGGCAGGGGCCCCTGTGGCGGAGTCATTATAATAGGAAATAGATATAGACATACACATATATTAGGATAAAGTCAACTTATACGGTAGATTCACTCAGGTTAAGCCTTTTTTTTTTTCTGAGAGGTTTTTGCTATAGGGCATGTGCGCTTGCCAGAAAGACAGAGACAGAGAGACAATATATCTCCCCAAGAGATATTGCCATGCTGCAATCTCTTCTCCTCCATTGTCCTCTTGGGATCTTGGACACACACGAACATGTGCCCGGCATGAGGTGTGAGCTTAAGCCATCAGGTCTGGGACTCGAACCATAGTCGACTAGTCGACTACATGGGAGTCCAGCAACATAGCCGTTACACAAACTGCTGATCCCCTGGTCAAGCTTTTAATAAAAATCACTCACTACTCTCACTACAAATCAAGTATTAGCTCTTACTGCTTGCTTACACAGAGAGCTGCTTATAATCAGAGCTACTTACAGCTTGCTTGAGATAATGACAGCTTAGCAAAAGAGCAAAGAACCTTGGGCAATAATTTACTCTGCATCTGCAGGATAAGGAGACCCCCTGACATCACAAAAACAAATTTCAAGACCAGTGGTGATATTATGGTAGGTAGTTAGCTAGAAATGAGCAGGCAGCCCTCAGATAATTACAGGAGGACATCTGCCACATCAGTCACAGCTTACAGGAGTTACAGTCACTTCTTCCTCTCACACAGCTCCTGGTGCTGGGAAGGCTGTCACCTTCCCTCTAGCCATCCCAAATAGACTCAGAAATTTACCACCAGGATGGGATGGGATATTAAGTCAATATCCTGATTCCCACTGAGTCAATAAATTATTTGGGCAGTTCATCCAGATATGGATGCTCAAACCTTCAAAGGCCACACTGGGCATTCGTAATTAGGATATTCTTCACCAGAGAGAGATACAGGAAAAAGCCTGTGACTTCTAGACAAAGAATCCAGACACTGACAGACCTTCCCCTGCTAAATATTCATTATCAGCTCTTAGAATAAACGTAACACCTAACCCCATCCCTAGTGCAGTTGTCCTCGGGCAGCTGCCCACCTGCATGCCTTTCACACATGGTGATGTATTTTTCTATTAAAAATCCTCACTTTCCTATTCAAACTTCTCTTTTCTTACTTTACCAGTGTTTGTGGTTTTTAATTCTGTTACTAATCTTTGTGCTGTGGGCCCAAAGAACCAAGTAAAGCCAAGGATGTTACACAGTTCAGCTCAGCTTCCCCATCCTGTAACACCACTCCCTACAGGACTCACTCCCTGCAAGCACTAACTTGTCAATGAGCTGGTGTTTCTCATCAATATGATAGCCAGTCTTTCTGCAAGCTGCTTCTCTCTTCTCACATAAGGTCAGCTTCTCAGAGACTGAAGAAGCCTAAATAAAAACCAGAAGACTAAAACCCCTCTTATTCAGATAAAAACCCCTTGCCTCAGTTCTTCATTGGCAACCCATTTTCTGGGACCAACTCCTTGTCTGAATGTTTTGATCTTCCTTCCCTCTCCTTAAATAAACTCTCTGCTTGCTATCCCCTCTCTGTGTCCACGTCTCTAATTCGTCATAAGCGTGAGATAAGAAATCGTGCCCTTCTGTAGGTGCTAGGCCTGACCACCCCTGCAGCACCCTCATGTTCCTGCACCATTACTGATTCAATTTTTCAAAATGGCTAGTGAATAAATATAATTGAAATTTGCACTTCCTATATCACTTTTGTGTAACATAGTACTCACTACACATGCCAATGAACCCCAAATTATAATATCCTCTCCAAAATAGAACTTTCAGTTGCACATCAACATCCTTCTAAAACTTCTAATACTAAACTAGCCTACGTATGAACTGGGAATCAAGTCACTTTCCACCAGAAAAGCCTATCTCTGACCATGAGGATTGTTGAAGAGAGAAGTTATATTACAGATGACATCAATAATGAGACAGAGAATTAGATTGCTTCAAATTGCCTCCTTGAATGTGAAAAGTTGAGTCTTCTATAGAGGAATAATTCTTGTCTAAGTCTCCAATGATATCTTTATATAAAATGGAGGTCTGAAACTTGTGCAGTTCTCATTAGTTAAATCAAGCAGCAGTCCCTTAGCGCTGTTAAGGTTTCTATGCAAATGGGGCCAGCAGATGCTGGACTTCCACAGGGATGACCACAGTTCGAGTCCCAAACCTGGTGATTTGCTTTTTCTCTCTCTCTCTCACTCTCTTGTTCTCAACTATAGCAAGTTAAAAACTAATAATAAATAAAATAAAACAATTCTTTAAAAAATGTATCTATGTTAATAGAGGATGGAAACTGGCTCTTTCCTATCTGGTCACTCCGTTTTAGCTGTCATTTTTGCTCCCTTCCTGCAGGTCACTCAGCTTTCTCAGCACATGTGTCCTTCAAGCAAACTTACAAAACAATGATTTTCACTGGATTTTTCTTATTTAGGTTAATTCTGGTAGGTTACACTTCTTACTTAACCTTTTTCTTAAATGTCTAATAGATATTTCTAACTTAATGTGTCCAAATGAGAAGTCTCACCCTCCATTACCAACAAGCAGTCTTTCTCTGACCAATAAATACTACCACTTTACATGAAATATTATATATTATATATTATATTGCTTTACATTTTTTTTTTTTACCTCATTTGCCTGGTAGGCACCTGGTTAACTAAATTAGACTGCAGAAGAACTTTATGAACAGTTTTGACCAAGCTATGGCAGGAATCAGACTTACATTAAAATAAAGCTAGCACCCTTGGCCTCTTTACCAGGCCATCTCTCTAGCATAAATGTTCTAAATATTACCATCATGGATAGAGTAAAATTCCACAAATGAAGATTATAAGGAATATCACACCAAGCAGAGAGAGTTCATTTATCCCATCATAGATTTTTTTCACTATATGTTGTTTATATGTACTTTAATACTTTATTGATATACTTTAGCTAATGTTTCATATAGGTGTATAGATGTCAGATGGTCGATTGACTATGGTACTTGTTTGGGAATTGGAATAAGGAGGCCTGAGTTCACCTTAGAGTATAGTGCATGCTGATCTCTTTAAAACTTCCCAGATACACATACACACATGTGGTGTGCATGCACATACATATTTTGTTTTTTCTTTTCATTTTTTAAAGGTATTCAATTTGTTTCTAGGTTGTTTTAAGTATGAAACAGGGTTGGACAACATATGATTGCCTCTAAAATATTGCAATAAGCTAAAATTTATAATATACTGGTTATGATTTTGTTTTCGATTGTGGATGTTTTCTTTTTCATTCCCTTTTTTGAAATAATGATTAAGTTAATTTTACTTTTATTACTATTTTTTAAAATGTGCTATACAATAAGCACACCCAACAGAGAGAGAGTCAGAGAAGAGAGGGGGAAGGAGTGAGAAAGCAAGCTTCTGGGTCAGGGACTCGAACCGCAGTCGGTCATGTGAAAGTCCAGCACCTTAGCCATCACACCATCAGCTGACCTCCAATTCTCTTTTTTCTCTATTTTCAATTATTTTATACATTCAATCACTACACATCACTACAGCAGGTAATGTGAATTTACCTAGTATACACTGCACACCAGTCCAGTTAAAGATACCATACATATTATTATCAACAAATAATCATCCATTTCTGTGTCCCATAAATGTCTTTCTATTTTCTTCTTGATTTCTCTCCTCACTCTCTCCCTTTTCCCACCTTCATCCCACACTATCTCCATAACCGTTTTCCATAATTCTATATCCTCTAATGTTTCAGTTTCTGCCATACAGTGTGGAGAGGTGATATATATTAAATGAAGATATATAATGTCTCTCTTTCATAGCCTGGTTTGCTTCACTCAGCCATAAATCTTCCATATTAATCTACTTTATATCAAATGCTAAGGTCTTCTTTTTTTTATGGCTGAGTACAATTCCATAGCGTATATGTGCCACCCTTTTTCAATCTATTCATCTGTTCATGGGCATTTGGGTTGGTTCCATGTTTTAGCAATTGTGAATAATGCCACAATAAACACAGATGTACAAGCACTTTCCTGACTGACCATTTTCCTATCCTTTGGGTAGACACCAAGGAGTGGAATTTCTGGATCATGTGGTAGTTCTATTTGTAAATCTTTGAGGAATCTTTATATTGTTCTCCACAGTGGCTGGAACAGTTTATGTTCCCACCAACAGTGTAGAAGAGTTCCCCTTTCACCATGGTCTTGCCAGCACTTATCATTTTCAGCTTTTTTGCCCTTAGCCATTCTGACTGGGGTTAGGTAGTATCTCATTGTGTTTTTGATCTGCATCTCCCTTATGATGAAGGACGTTGAGCATTTTTTATATGCTTTTTGGCTGTTCTTATGTCTTCTTTACAGAGTTATTTGTTTCATTCATTTTCCCATCTTTTAATTGAATTTTTTATTCTAGGTAAACTACTTGAGTTCTTTGTGTATTCTGGTTATCAGTCCCTTATCAGAGACATAGTTTACAAAACATTCTCCCATTCTGAGGGTCATCAATTCACACTAATTACTATATCTCTTGCTATGCAGAACTTTCTTAAGCTGATGTAATCCCACTTGTCTATTTTTGGGTGCTCCTGGGTTGGGTGCATAGATATTTATAAGCATTATATATTCTTGAGGAATTAAACCTTTTACCACTAAATAATGCCCTTATTTGTCTCAAAGCTTTTGTCTTAAAGCTTATTTTGTCTGAAATCAGTATCACAGCTCCAGCCCTTTTTTGGTTTCCATTTGCATGGAATACCTTTTTCTAGTCCTTCACTGTTAGTCTATATTTATATCTTTATCCATGAAGTGATTTCATATAGGCAATAAATAGAGGGTTTCTAGTTTTTTAATGCATTCAGCTAGTCTGTATCTCTTGATTGGAGAATGTAATCCATTAACATTCAACATTATTATCGATATTCCCAGACTTGTCCCTACCATTACATTAGCCATTTTCTTGGTCGTTGCTTGTACTCTTATTTCTATGTATCTCTCTTTAGTTTCCTTGATATAGTACTATCTTCAGCACTTCTTGAGGATATCCATTTGAAGGATAATCCTGCTGTGTATGTAACCTTGGTTGAAATTGTTCTTTTTTTTTAAACACTTTGAATATATGTTCCTATTCTTTCCTTGCTTGCATTGTTGTTTTTATTGCCTTTTTTCTATTCAAAATTACAGACCTGTTAACTTTGATTTTTTTTTTTTTTTTTGGAGATGTTTTTGCTATAGGGCACATGTGCTCACCAGAGACAGAGAGAAAGAAAGTAAGAAATCACCCCCCAGAGGGAATGGCCACGCCGCAATCCCTTCTTCTCCATTCTCCTCTTGGGATCATGGGCACATACGCACTCACGGCCAGCGTGAGTTTAAGCCACCAGGTCCGGGACTTGAACTGTAGTCAACTACGTGGGAATCCAGTGACATAGCCATTATGCTAACTGCTGGTCCCTCAGCTTTGATTTTTGAGATACTATGTACACATAAACATCCAATCCATCTCAGAGTAAGATGGAAAATACTTTGGAAGTGAGAAAGACATTTCTCTGACCGTTTATATCACTAATCACTTTAAAGAATGCAATTGTACTTCTATGTCTCAGTTTTCTCATCTCTGCCTTAACTTTCACAGACTAGTGTAAAAATTTAAGAAAAATACTTAAGTAAAATGGGCTGACATAAAGATTTGTATTGAGAGTGCAGAAGAAAAGGCAACATTTGCTTTCCTCTCTGACTTGACTTCAAGAAGGCTGTATCTATCCTAATTATTTTATTTATTTTATTTTATTTTATTTCATTTTATTTTATTTTATTTTATTTTATTTTGGAGAGGTTTTCACTATAAGGCACGTGCGCTCGCCAGACAGACAGAGAGAGACAGAGAGACAGAAAGCGAGAAATCACCCCCCAGAGGGGATGGTCACGCCACAATTCCTTTTCCTCCATTCTCCTCTCCGGATCTTGGGCATGTACGCATATGCGCCCGGCGTGAGTTTTAAGCCACCGGGTCCAGGACGCGAACCACGGTCGACTATGTGGGAGTCCAGCGACATAGCCATTATGCTAATTGCTGGTCCCCGCTATCCTAATTTTTCATGATTAGGTCAAATTTGAGAACATATTTAAAGAGGAGAATGGAGAAAAGAGTGAAAACTACTAAGACTTTTATTGTCACTTCATATATATATGTCCTGTTCTCCATCTTATTAAAAATGCATCAAAACTTTCCTATTGAATATTTATGATGAACTTAAAAGAACTCTTACAATCTGCACATGAGGGGAGAAAGGAAAAACTGGATTTGTTTATTGAAAATCCACTATTATCCAAACCACATTTGGTGGTTTGCTGTATTTTATATATTATCTGTTATCCCATTTTAAAATACAGAATGTAAATCAAAAACTCTGCAGAAAGATACACTCATGTTTGTCCCATCTTAGTCACTTTCTAGTCATTTTGCATTGTACACATTAATTAACTTCTTGGAGCTATATTTTCCTCATTGGTATCTACCTTGTAAGGTTATCATGAGATTTAAAAATGACAGTGCATAAGAGAAAGCCATAGACTCATGTTCTAAATGTTGCCAGATGTGAATTAGCAAATAGTAGCCTTTCATCATACTGAAATAGGACAATTTATAGGTCCTTTACATTTCATGTCTTTTAAATGAAGTCATTTAAATTGTAATGATTTCCTTTCCTTTCCATATCCAATTTATTTTTCTATCCATTACAATTTTTCAAGTTTTTCAACCACAGGAGATTAATACAATATGACAAATTCCGTCAGACTAAAAGTGATAATGTCCTTTGACTTATTTGCAGTAACCATTAACAAACTATTTCGAGAAGTGTCATCTGTAAAAACAAAAGTCTGAATACTCAAGAGTGAATGTATTTTTAACGTACTCTGTGACTAATAATAACATATTATATAAACTGATATAAGATGCCAAAGAGGGGAAAGTGGAAATCTTAGCATTTCTTTCTTCATGTCCTCTTATCTTTCACATTATAATATTAATATAATTTTTAAAAGCAGAATGTTCAATGCCCTGTTTGATTTTGAAAATATAATACAACCACTTAACATGCTCACTTTTTGCCAATTGTGGTATAACAGTGACACAGAAATACACTAAGATCAATGATCTAGTAATGTGTATATAACTTCTTGACTCGTATTTTCTCCATCTCTAGAGAAAAGCTAAATTTGAACTGGAAAGTAAGTGTGATGTCATTAAATCATCTCTTCATATAGTTGATTCTTAGGTAGCAATTTTTGGTAGAGAATTTGAAAAAGGTATAAATCAAAGACTATTTTGAGGAGAAACTGAGCAAATTATATGCCTCTGCTTAGTTTGTATTATATCCCAGTGATTTCAATCTTGATTTAAATCTGAGTCATTTAGGTTCATACATTTTAAACTCAAATATTTAAGGATTTATATACATAGAATATATTAAAGATCAACACGTGACCTAATCTACAGAACTAAAAGTTTGCATTTAAATTAAGATAATACATAAATTCTACAGAACTCATAGGGGGAAAAAAGTGCCTATATAACAAATGCTTTAAAAAAAATCATAACCACATCAGTGGTTTAGTGTTTACCTTTTGAAAAAGAATTATTTTATTTTATTTATTATCAACATTATTATTTGGTTATTTGACCAGAGAGAGAGAAGGGAAAGTAGAAAAGCAAGCCTCCAGGTTCAGGATTTGAACCATGGTTGACCATGTGGGAGTCCAGCACCCCAACCACCACGCCACCTGCCAGCCCCATAGGGTTTAACTTTTAAACACTAAATCAGCTGTGACCAGAGTAATTATCACTCACACACACAAAAAAGATAAGAACCCTCTTGGCCAATAAGACATTGTTTCAGAAATTATCCTACTTACAGGTTAGTAAAAGAGCTAAAACTAATTTGGGCATTCAATTTTAAAACAGGTAAATTTATTTAAATTTCATTTGCAAAGTGATTATTGGGCATATGTATTTTGAAGTGTTATAATGACAAATTTTTCCCAAATGTGTCTACCACAACATTCAATGAGAGAGCTCTGCATTTGTAGCCCAAAGTCCTGAGTTTGAGCTTGTGTTTAGCCTATTTTTAAATTTATTATTATTATTATTTTATTATGCTTTATATATTCAATCCCTATATATCATTTAGATTGTAAAGAGACTTTGCCCAGCATGATATACACCTCAGGAAAGCCCAGTTAAAATACTATACACATCAGCAGCAGCAGGTAATAAACTATCTGAGCCCGCAAATGTCTTACCTCTCTATTTTTTTCCCCCAATTTCCTTTCCTACACTCTTCACCCTAACACTCTTCTTCCACTTTGGCTCTAGTGTCCATAACAATTTTCAATGCTTTTATGCCCTCCAGTCTTTCAGTCTCTCTACCATAGAGTGTGGACAGTCAATATATGTTAAGTGGAGACATACAATGTCTCTCTTTCATAGCCTGACTTGCTTCAGTCAGCAACAAATCTTCCATTTGTCCACTTTCTATCAATTCCAGAGCCTTGTTGTTTTTTATGGCTTAATTGGTTAACCTGCGCAAGCCACTTAATCTCTTTGAACATCTGTTTGCTCATTGATAGAATAGGATAATGTATCTTTTTTTCTTTTTAAACATTTCATTATTTTAATTTATTTTATACATTCAATCACTATACACCACTAAAGTTTGCTTTCAAAGTGAATTTATCCAACATGTTTTACAGTCTTGTTAAAAGATAAAATTTGGGGACCAGCAGATGACATAATGGCTATGTCACTGGACTCCCATGTAGTAGACTACAGTCCTGGACCCAGCGGCTTAAAACTCAAACCAGGAGCATGTGCATGCATGCTGAAAGTCCCAAGGAGAGAATGGAAGAGAATGGATTGTGGCATGGCAATTCACCCTTGGGGAGAGTTCTTGTTTTCTGTCTCTCTGTCTCTCCAATGAGCACAAGTGCCCTATAGCAAAATTCTATTTAAAAAAAAGATGAAATTTGACTAGATGTGCAAGGTACATTGTAAATAAAAGTACCATGCAAATAGAGCATTACTATTAATAATAGTAACACATAGCTAAGATATAATCCTTGAGTGACTCCAAGAAGTTATCATAAAATGATATCCATAAAAATGACACATTCAACAAAGGCTGTAATTAAGAGAGATTCTGTAAAGATAATCAGGTTAACCTTGATACTTGCTCTCCTCTCTTCTCTTAGTCTTCTTGCTCCTGGTTCTTTGCTCTTCAATTCTACTGCTGCTTTCGTGAGAATAAAAATTAAGTAAATAATGGATAAAGCAAAGATGAAAGATGAGCCATACATTGAAAGACTGATCACAAAAATCTAATAGGAAGATCCCCTATTAGGTCAGTCATCATCTCAAATTAAGTGACCGGCAAACACATACAGCTCATACTAGCGAATTATAATAGTTCTGCTGTTTGTTTAGTAGTAAAGAAATAAGAGAAGAATTTATAAGACTATACACTACAAGAAAGAAAATACCCAGAATAGAATGAGATATTTACTACTAAAGCTTATTTGTTTAAGGAATCATGTGGTCACACAACAATGTCAACAACTCATTTTTCTACAGGAATTCTTAGAGTCTTTAATACATCAGTTCATCTTGTGAAATTTAGAAAACTAATATGACCCTAGAAAAATATTTGTAGTTTAACACTTTGTGGACTAAAGTCTGTGGAAAATAGAAAATTTATTTAATACTAAGAGTATCAGGCAAAAAGAGGCCTAGACAATGATTGATAGAACAATGTATTTTGAAGTATTAAATAAGTAGCTAAACTAGACCACTGTATACTTTTTCAAGTCCGTGAGATTCTTTCTTTCATAATGTTCTGTGGGTTTTTCATAAATGCTCCTTTCCCCATTGTGGGTACTCTCTCATATACAAATATTTGAAAGGATTGTTTGCCCTGCCAACTGAACAATAATAGCAGCAACTACAGCCCCTGGTACATCTCTGCCTAGACACCACCAGAGCCCTGCTGTATACCAAGCAACCTTCTCAGGCAAAGCCTCTTTAAGATAGCTCTAGGGTTACAGTAATACATAATAACCTCCTGATCTGTTAAAACACAACTGTTTATATTGTCCACTTCTAGCTTCCAACTTTCATTTTAAGCCACTTCCTTTGTAAATAAGCTTAAGTAGTTTCCCACCTTGTTTTGAATACAGGGATTCTTGCCATCAATTATTTGGTTCAAAGTTAGACCAAGTACCAAATTAGCCCCTTATTACAAGAGCCAAAAGAAAGCATTAATTCATAGATATATTTGTTCATTCAACTGAAATTATTGAAGGTTGACTATTGTTTGGGATCTAACATAGAAGAGGATTTGACCTTGGTAAAAAGAGACACTCTTCCTCCCATCTAACAAAAAAAAGGAGTAAACGATGGCTACAGATGGAAATAGTTTGTAAATATGGTGACAGTTCAAGCTTTTTACTTGCATCCAAATTATTTTTTCTTTCAACTGCATACAAAATACGAATTTTAAATAGCTTCATGTATTCAAGATCAGACCTTGGCAGGAAAGCTTCAGGAAATACAAACACAGCTATCATAATAATTTCTGATGAAAGGGTAAATGTTCTTACTTTAACATTGGATGAGATTAAATATATTATCAACCTATAAGCATAATCATTAACCAAGCCTTTTTATTACTGTAATAAAAAAATTAAGATGCGAAAAATAAAGCATACAATTTCCTGTGTTTGCTGAAAAGCCAGTATTTTAGGTGCTATCAATTTATTGTCCTCAACAAAGAGCTTTAGGACTCAAAATTATTGTTTTAAGATAGGCTGTAACTTTTATTAAAACCCTCTGAAGAACAATTAGAAGAAAACACTTGGAATGTATAATTGGTATGTTGTATATTGTGTAATTAGGCCCAAGGAGATCCATTACTTATTCAACACTGTCTAGAATATGTAACTCTTTATGCCTTTCTCTGCTTTATTTTTGTTCGGCAAACACATAGAAAATAAATTTTACTGCATGGTGTATGCTACAGAGGGATATTTCATATTCTCAGAGCATCATGTGGTTGTAGAGATACAGGAGATAGTCCATTAAGAGAAAAGTTACCTTATGGTTCTGGCATACGAATGACAAAGAAAATCTTTGCTGACTCCTTCAAAGACTAAAAAAATTCGTAGAATTATAGATTTTAAAATGTGAGAATGTCATTAAAACTTTTCATGTCAGAAGATAGAAGATATCAAAGACTTCAAACTTTAGGAAAGCAATAATTTAGAACTGCTCATCTCTTAGTAATGTATCAAATCCCAACCCTAACACAGAAATATGAATGAACATTCTAGGGTCTGTTGCGACTCCTTCTGCTTTGACAAGCTGTGGTATCTATTTTTCATATCATTCAAAGGCAGAAATGCAATTAAGAACATAGGCTCAGGAGCAGCAGTCCCTGGGTTTGCATTTGCTCCAGAAGCTCATAGCTGTTAGACATTTCAGCACCTCAGCTCTTTCACATGTCAGATAGAGATATTAATGTGTGTTCCTTGGAGGTTTGCAGAAAATTAAACTGGAGCAATAACTGATATATATAGGAAATGTCTTCTATATAATCTAACCATTATTATTAATCATGATTTATCATAATTTTCCTTGTGCCTATATTTGCATTTTCTTTTCTTTACGGTTTTATGTTAAATCACCTCTCACATCCTCAAGTCAGATGTTTTTGTTTTTATTTTTAACCCCTTCGAGCTCAATATACACAGTGGGAACTCAGAAAAACTTTTCAAACAAATATACTTGTGTTTAGAAAACTTACTATGTCTTGGTTAAAAGTGAGAAAAAAATGTGTTTTGTACAAAGAGGTTCACTATAAAATAAACCATAAAAACTTTCAATGAATGGGTTTAAATCAATAATGAGACAACCACTATTTTCAAAAGACCAAAAACTAAAAGAAGGATTACAGAAAAAAATAAAACTGAGTGTAAGAATTTCTGCACACTCACAACCTTAAGAAAATGTAGCCTGGTTTATTTTTTCTTTTCTTTTTCTCTTTCTTTTTTTTTTTTTTTTTAGCAAGAGAGATATTTTTGCTAAAGGGTGTGTGAACTCTACTGGAGAGACAGAGAGACAGAGAGCAAAAACAATCACCCCCCCCCAAGGGAGATAGAACTGTTGCAATCCTTCTCCTCCATTCTCCTCTTGGGATATTGGGCACATGTGCACACGCCCACAACATGGAATTTTAAGCCACCAGATCCGAGACTCGAACCATGGTTAGCTATGTGGGAGCCCAGCAACATAACCATTACACCAGCTGCTGGTCCCTTTTCTTTAACTTTCTTCTTCATCTCAAACTCAGGGAAGTGGAACTTGAAGCAGAAAGTAAGCCCTTTATACTAATAAATTTTTATCTCAAAATAATCAAATATTTTCTGGAAAAAAATTAAGGAAAATTAGTCCATTACTATTAAAGAACTTTTGAATCAATTTTTTCCTAAATCTCTGAAAAGTATGGTTGTACAAGAATATAAACATACTTTTTTTTTTTTTTTTTTTGGGAGAGGTTTTTGCTATAGGGCGCAGGTGCTCATCAGAAAGACAGAGAGAAACAGAGAGATAGAAAGTAGGAAATCACCCCCAAGGGGGATGGTCAAATCACAATCCCTTCTCCTCCATTCTCTTCATGGGATCTTGGGCATGCACACACACACACCCGGCATGAGTTTAAGCCACCGGGTCCGGGATTCAAACCATGGTCGACTACATGGGAGTTCAGCGACATAGCCATTATGCTAACTGCTGGTCCCTAAACATACTTTTTTTTGAGAGAGAGATTTTTGCAATTGGTCACATGCACTCGACAGAGACACTGTGAGAGGCTTAGCCACTATGCTACCTGCTGACCCTGAGCATACTGCTTTTAAAGGTAAAAAGACTTAGAGTCAGGTAAGTAGGAAAGTTGTAGGATTACTTCAAGGTGTATAGCAAACTTGTTCTTTTTACTTACATATAAAACCCTGGTGACCCCTGGAAAATTCTTTCATAATTACCACATTCAGATCATTAGTAAATCCTGTTAGTTCTACTTTAAAAATGGTCAATTTGAAATATTTTCCTAAGCCAGCTGCTACCACCCTGACCCATAACACTAACACCTTGACCTGGTGATCTGCAATGATATTTTAACTGGTTTGTGTGTGCCTTTGTCCTCCATGAGGACATCAGAGTGATCTCTTTAAAATACAGATCAGATCCTGACTCTTTCCTCAAAAATTTTTGAAAGATTTCTATCTCAAACAAAGAAACTCCCTAAATTACTAAAACACCATATAAGGTACTATGTGACCAACACTCCTCTGCTCTTCTCCTTTACTTCTCCCCTTACTCACACTGTTCCAGCAGAGCAGCATTGGCCTTCTGGCTGCTCCTCAGACACTCCAAGCCTGGTCTCCTCAGGACTATTGTGCTATTACTCCACCTGCCTAAGTATATTTCAAATCTAGCTATTTCTAGTCATTCAGGTATCCATTCAAATATCCCTGACATGAGCCTTCCAAGATCATTCTAGCCACATTCCCACTTCTTTCACTTCTTTATTTTTCTTCACAGCACTTATTCTATTTTACATATTTCATAAACGCTGTGTGTGCATGTGTCCCTGGCACTATGTATTTTTCATGAGACAGGACATGATCTGTATGTTTCAACACTGTGCCTTCAGGGATATAACAGTACCTAGATCATAGAAGACACTTGATAAATATATTTCAGAGGAATTAAGTAAAATAAATATTGAGATGTGTTTATTCACAATAGCTTAGAAAGTTGGTATGATTGATGATTTCTGAAAGAGGTTGCAAAAGCCATCTCACCCACTCTTAGACTTTCCCTGCTCCCTGTTGACATGCAAGAGAAGGTTTGTTGTTACTGAGTTATAAAATTATACAAAATTTAAAAAAAAGAACATAAAACAAAAAATAAGTCTAAAAAAAAAAGAGAAGGTCTAAGATCTGAAACAGGTGGTTTTTTGACAGAGGAAGGCCATTGTGACCAAGTCAAGAAAACGCACAGATGGAGATGCATCAGAGATGGGGCTGCCAGATAAAACACCATTATGTTTGAAGTTCAGGTAAACTGTATTTAAATTTGGATACAGTGTACCATGTATTTCTTATTAAAATTTAATTAAGATTCATTTATTCTCTATATAAATATAATTCAATACTCATGGTAGAATCTGGAAATCTAAGAAAGAAGTTTATAGTCATACCTACATTAGGAAAAATAAAAGATATCAAATAACCTAACTTTACACTTTATTAATTAGAAAAAAATAGCAAACACCATAATTGGAAGGAAATAACAAAGATCAGAAAATAAAACAGAGTCTAGAAAAATGATACAAAAGACAAATTAAACTAAGAGTTGGTTGTTTGAAAAGAGAAAGTTGACAAACCTGTATATAGACTAAGGAAAAAGAGAGAAGACACTAATAAAAAAATTAAAAATGAAAGCGAAGGCATTACAATCAATGCACAGAAATGTAAAGGTTCACAAGAGACACCATGAATAGTTATTCACCAACAAATAGGATAACTTAAAGGAAATTAGTAAATTCCCAGAAATATACAGCCTACCAAAATTGAATCATAGAAATATAGAAAGTCTAAACAGACTTACGACAACTAAGGAAGGTAATAAGTGTCTTGTTAAAAAAATGCCCAGAACCTGATGTGTTTAAGGCTGAATTGTACCGAATATTAGATGAATAACTTATAGCAATTTTTGTCAAACTCTTCCCCAGGGAAAATGAAGAGAAAGGAATACTTTGGAATTCATTTTACAAGGCCAGCATTAGTTTTAAAATAAAGATAGACAAGGACACTATAGGAAATTAAAACTACAGGCCAATGTCCCTGATAAAGATAGATGCTAAAGTCTTCAACAAAACACTAGCCAACCAAATTCAACAGCACATTAAAAAGATTGCTTACCATCAAGTGAGATAAATCTATGGGATGCCAAGATGTTTCAACATATGCAAATCAATAAATGTAATATACAACATTTACAGAATAAAAAATTTAAAAAGACTATCTCAACAGATGCAGTAAAACCATTTGACAAAACTCAACATTCTATTATAAAAATCTGTCAACAAATTAGCATAATAAAAGAACTGTCTCTTAACGCAATAAACACATGTATGAGAAGCCCAAAGGGAACAGTGTGCTCAATGTGGAAAAGTAGAAAACTTTTTCCTGTAAGATCAGGAACAAGACAAAGATTATACATTCTCAACACATACATTCACATAGTACTAGAAGTCCTTACCAGAGCAATTAGTCAAGAAAATGAAATAAAATACAGTCAAACAAAATAGAAGTTAAATTAAGTTTGTAAATGACATGTCCATATAGAAAGAAAATCCTGAAATTTCCACCAAAACAGTTCAAACTAACAAACAAATTCACTGAAGGCGGCAGACTAGAAAAATCAATGTTTAAAAATTAGTAACATTTCTATACACTGACAATGAGCTATCCAAAAAAGAAAACTATCCCAGTTACAATAGCTAAAAAAAATAAAGATAAAAAGAAAGAAATTTTTAGGAATAAATTTAATGAAGAAGGCAACACTAAAAACTGAATTATATATTGAGTTTTGAAAGGAATTTAATAAGACATAAGTAGAAGAATATTCCATGCTCATGGATTAGAAGATTAATATTGTTAAATGTTCATACTACAATGCAAGCTACATATTCAATATAATTACTACAAAAATACCATTGACATTTTTCACAGAGATAGAAAAAAATTAAAATTCATATGGAATCACAAAAGATTGCAAAATACAATCTTATGCAAAAAGAAAAAAGCTAGGAGCATCATACCAGCTGACTTCAAAATAAAGATACAGTAATAAAAACAGCAATATACTTTTCTGATTAAGGATGCATCTATCCTTTGGGTAGATACCAAGAAGTGCGACTGCTGGATCATATGGTAGTTTTATTTGTAGATCTTTGAGGAATCTCCAAATTATTCTCCACAGTGGCTGGACCAATTTACTTTCTCACCAGCAGTGTGGGAGAGTTTCTCTTTTATTACACCCCTGCTAGCACTTACCATTTTTTGTTTTTTTTTAATCTTAGTCATTCTGACTGGGGTTCGGTGGTATCTCTAAGGAGGAAAATAAAGAGACAAGGCATTTATGGGACAAAGAAATGGATTATTAGCTATTGAAGATAACTTTACAGTATTGTCAACTGGACTGCAGAGAAATGTACACATGTTGGAATACTCACTTTGTAAGCTAAGTAACATGTGACTGAATGTATGAAAGAAATTTAAATAAAAAGAAATAAGAAATTTTTTAAAATCCCACAATGTAGTACATAACAATCTAGTCCATATCTCAGAGTAACTAAAAAAGGAGAATTTTTTTTATCTCTTTTTTTTTTTTGAGAGCTTTTTACTCACATGTGCATGCGTGCCCAAGATCCCGAGAGGAGATTGGAGGAGAAGGGATTGCTACGTGACCATCCCCCTGGGGGGTGATTTCTCACTTTCTGTCTCTCTGTCTCTCTCTGTCTTTCTGGCAAGCGCATGCACCCTATAGCCAAAACCTCTCCCAAAAAAAGAAAGAGAATAAGATGGTAACTCTCCTGCAGTTGAGCATAGTAGTTCCTCACCAACTGCGGACAGCACAGAGAAATACACAGAAATGTCAGAAAAAGAATTCAAACTGTTGATAGTGACAAAACTCAATGAGATGTGAGAGAACAGACAATCAGTGCCATGAAATGAGAAAATCATCTCAGGACATGAAAGAGGAATTTTATAAAGAAACAGACACCCTAAAAAAGAATAAAAAGAACCTCTGGAATTGAAGAATACAATACAAGAAATTAAAATCTCCCTAGATAGCATTAACAGCAGATAGGACCACACCAAAGAAAGAACTTCTGACCTTGAAGATAGTCTCCAACATAGAACAAAACAAACAAACAAACAAAAAAGTGAGAACATCATGTGGGAAATTCTAGAAACCATGAAACACCCAAATATCTGTATAATGGTTATTCCACAAGGTGAAGAATCTCCTAAAGGCATGGAAAACCTCTTTCATGAAATATCTGAAACTTTTCCAAATGCAGAGAAACATGGAGAAATTCAGACCCAAGATATAAAGAGGACCCAAAACAGAGTCAGCACAGAAACATCCTCCCCCCAGTACATCATAGTCAGATTGGTAAAAATTAAACACAAAGACAATATTCTAAAAATCACAAGGAAGAAAATAAACTCATTTATAAAGGTTATCCCATTAGGCTAACATCAAATCTTTCAACTGAAAACAACACAGGCAAGAAAAGAATGGGAAGATGTTTATAAAACATTAATAGAAAAACAATTTCAACCAAGTATACTATATCCAGCAAGATTATCCTTCAAATGGAAAAACAAATAAAATTATTCTCAGATAAACAAAAACAGAAAGAATTCTCCAATACTAGACGACCTTTATAGAAAGTAGTGAGAGGAGCATTTTATCAGGATAACTAAAGAGAGACAAAAATAAGAAAACAAAAAAACAACTGAGAAAATGGCTAACAAAATGGCAGGCATAAATCTGCAAATGTTTTTTCTTTTTTTGGAGAGGTTTTTTTCTATAGGGCGCGTGCACTCGCTAGACAGACAGAGAGAGACAGAGAGACAGAAAGCGAGAAATCATCCCCAAGGGGGGATGGTCATGCCGCAATCCCTTCTCCTCCATTCTCCTCTCTGGATCTTGGGCACGCACGCACACGCGCCCGGCGTGAGTTTTAAGCCCCGGGTCTGGGCTTAAAACTCTTACTTATTACTGATTCCTGTGGAAAGATCATCTAGACAAAAAATTAGACAAAAAGATACAAGATCTACATTATATCATACATGAAATGGATTTGACAGACATCTACAGAGTATTTCACCAAACTATAACAAATTTTTTTTCTCACCCCCATATGGAACATTTTCTAAGATTGACCGCATGATAGGGCATAAAACAAGTCTTTACAAATTCAAGTGTATAGAAACTATACCTAGCATCTTTTCTCACCATGATGGACTCAAACTTGAAATCAACTACAGAAAGAACCCTCAAAAATTCACAAACACATGGAAACTAAGAACTTACTCCTAAATGACTTTACAACTATAAAAATAAATTAAGACTGAAATCAAATGTTTCAAAGAATCCAACGATAACAAACAAGTGTTTACAACTTATGAGACGTAGCAAAAGCAATCATAGAGATTAAATTCATAGAAATTAGTGCTCACATGAAAAAAGGAGAAAGGTGGCAAATAGGGACTAGCATATAACAAAATGGTTACATCACTGGACTCCCACATAGTCAACTGTGTTTCAAGTCATGCACCTGGTGGCTTAAAACTCATGCCAGGTGTGTGTGCGTGCATGCCTGAAATCCTAAAAGGAGAATGGAGAAGAAGAGATTGTGGTGTGGCCATCCTCCCTAAGGATTGATTTCTCACTTTCTGTCTCTGTCTCTCCAGTGAGTGCATGTGCCCTATAGCAAAAACCTCTCTAAAAATAAATAAATAAATAAAAAGAAATAAGAAAGGTGGCAAATAAACAACCTAATGACACAACTCAGGGAAGTGAAAGAAAAAAAATTCTAGGAGAAAAGAAACAATAAAGATTAAAACAGAAATAAATTAAATAGAGAATAAAAGCTATACAGAAAATAAACCAAATCAAAAATTAGTAGTTCTTTGAGGAGATGAAAAAACAATTGACACACCATTAACTAGATTAATCAGGAAGAATGGAGAAAGGAGCCATAGAAATAAAATAAGCAAGGAAACTGGCATTATTACAACAGATATAACAGAAATACCAAATTTCATCAGAGAATACTACGAGTGACTATATGCCAACAAAGAAGAAAACCCAGATGAGATTGACTAATATCTATAAATGTTTGACTTAGGAAGACTGAAACAGAAAGAAATAGAAAGTCTGAATGGACTCATTACAAGCAATGAGGTTGAATCACTAATAAACAGTCTTCCAACAAAGAAAAGTCCAGGTCCCAGTGACTTTACTTCTGAATTCTACACAACCTTTACAGAAGAACTAACTGCAATACTCCTTAAACTATTTCTAAAAATTCAAAATGAAGGAAACATCCCGAATTCTTTCTACGAAGCCTCTATTATTTTAATTCTAAAACCAGAAAGGATGTGACAAGAAAAGAAAACTTCAGGCCTATATCCTTAATGAATACAGTTGCTAAAATTCTCAACAAGATACTAGCAAATCGTATTCAACAACATATTAAAAAGATTATACACCATGAACAAGTAGGTTTTATTCCAGGGATGCAAGGTTGGTTCAACACACATAAAACAATAAATGCAATGCATCACATTAAGAAAAGGAAAGATAGAACCATATGACTGTATCAATTAATGCAGAAAAATCCTTAGATAAAATAACACATTCGTTCATGATCAACACTCTCAGCAAAATACGCATAGAAACAACACTCCTCGGGACCAGCAGTTGGCATAATGGCTATGTCTTTGGACTCCCATGTAGTCAACTGCAGTTTGAGTCCTGGATTCAGTGGCTTAAATTTACGCTGGGCGCATGTGCATGTGTGCCCAGGATCCCAAGACAGGAATGGAGAAGAAGGGATTGCAGAGTGGCCATCCCCCCTGGGAGGGTGATTTCTCACTTTCTGTGTCTCTGTCTCTATCTTTCTGGCAAGCATGCATGCCCTGTAGCAAAAACCTTTCCAAAAGAAAAAAGAAAAAGAAAGGACATCCCTCGATACAATAAAAGCCATCTATGAAAAACCCGTAACTAACAACAACTGGAACAAGACAAAGCTGTCCACTTTCTCCATTCTTTTTTAACATAGTACTGGAAGTTCAAGCCAATGCAATTAGACAAGAGAGTCCAATAAAAGGCATCCAAATAGGAAAAAATGAAGTAAAACAATGTCTTTTTATGGATGATATAATACTATACATAGAAAATCTAAAAGAATTTACATAAAAACCCTCCAACTTCTGGAAGTGATAAATGAATATAGTAAACTGGCAAGATACAAAATCAACATACAAAAATCTATAGCATTTTTATATATCAACAATGAATAAACTGAGACAGAATTGAAGAAAGAAATCCCATTTATAATAGCCACAAAACCAATAAGATATCTAGGAATAAGCATTATCTAAGATGTCAAAGATCTCTACAAGGAAAGCTATGAAACATTAGAAAAGAAAATTAAAAATGATACAAAAAAGTGGGAAAACATCCCATGTTACTGGATTAGAAGAATTAATATAGTGAAGATTATCAGTCCTACCCAAATTAATCTACAAATCTAATGCAATTCCAATCAAATTACCAGAGATATTCCTCACAGAAATAGAAAAAAATAATAAAATTTGTCTGGCATCATAAAAGGCCCCATATCACCAAAGCTATACTGTGCAAGGGAAATAAAGTAGGAGGCATTTCACATCCCAACCTCATAAAGCAATGCTGTACACTGTAAACTCAATACTGTACAGTCAAAACTTTTTACAAAGCTGTGATAATTAAAACATCATGGTCTTGGCACAAAAACACGTAGATCCATGGAACAGAATTGAGACCCTCCAAACAAACTACAAAACATACAGCCAAATGATCCTTGACAAAGGGCACAAGATGATCCAGTGGAAAAAAGAAAATCTTTTCAACTAATGGTACTGGGAGAACTGAATATCCACCTGTAGAAGAATGAAACTGGATCCTTATTTCTCACCACTAACAAAAATTAACTCAAAATGGATTGAGGGTTTAAACATAAAACCCCAAACTATAAAAATACTGGTGTAAAACACAGGAAAAACTCTTAGAGATCTTGGAGTAGGCAAAAACTTCATAAAGACCTCAAAAACACAGGCAATAGTCCCAAAAATAGACAAATGTGAACATATTAGGCTGAAAGACTTCTGCACAGCAAAAGAAACAAAAAGTAGAGTGAGAAGACAACCCTCAGAGTGAGAGAATATATCTGCAAACTATACCTCAGTTATGGAACTGATAACCAGAATATACAGGAAACTCAAGGAGCTTACCCACAAAAAAATAATCAATCCAATTAGAAGATGGGAAAAGGACCTGAAAAATTCTCTGAAGAAGACATATGAACAGCCGAAAAGCAAATGAAAACATGCTCCAGATCTCTTATCATAGAACAAATGCAAATCAAAACCACAATGAGATACCACTAAACCCCAGTCATAACAGCTAAAATTTAAAAAATAAACAGTGATAAGTGCTGGTGAAGCTGTGGTGAAAAGGAAACCCTCCTACACTCTCAGTGGGAACATAAATTAGTATGAACCACTTTGGAGAATGATATGGAGATTCCTCAGAAACCTACAAATAGAACTACCATAAGACCCAGTAATTCCACTCTTAGGTATTTACCCAAAGGATAGAAAAACCCTCACTAGGAAAAACACTAGCACATCTATGTTTATTGCAGTATTATCTACAATTGCTAAAGTGGATGAATATGGAAGACTTAATGATAAGTGAAGTAAGCAAGACTATGAAAGACAGACTTTGTATGTTCACACTCAATATATACCAATTATCTGTGCTCTATGGCAGAAACTGAAAGCTTAGGAAACGTGGTAGCAGTGAGAGTAATGGCAGATACTAGAGATAATAAGGACAGGAATAATAAGGGGGTGAGTAAAAGAGAGGAAAAGGAACAAGGGAAGAAAAATGAAGTACATTTCATTGACAAAAAATTGAAAAGCTATTTACTAATGATAATGCATGTAGTAATGTCCCTATCTTGACTGATATGCATGGCTTTTGTGCTGGGAAAAGCAATACTGCACACTGTAAAGATATATGTGATTAAATGTAAATTTAAAAAAAGAGAGAGAAAAAAAATTAAACTTGATAACAAGAAAACAAATAGCCTGATTTTAAAATGGGCAAATCATGGGGCCAGCAGGTTGTGTAGTGATTAAGGTGTCAGACTCCCACATGGCTGACTGGTTTGAGTCCGGGACCTGGTTCTCTCTCTCTCTCTCTCATGCACTACAGCAAATTAAAAAATAGTAATCATAATGATAAATAAAATTAAATAAATAATCCTTTTTAAAAATTGGGCAAAGGAGCTGAATAGACATTTCTCAAAAGAAGACATACAAATGGCCATCGATTATAGGAAAACATGTTCAATGCCACTAATCATCAGGGAGATGCAAATTAAAACCACAATAAGATATTCCTTCATACCTGTTGGAATGACTATTAGCAAACAAAAGGAAGAACACCATTTTTATGGCCTGTTAGCTGGGGGAGCCAGAGCCCACATAGCAGACCATGGTTCCAATACTAGCCCCATTGACTTGAGAAACATGCTAGTCACATATGCATGCCCAGAGTGGAGGAGAGGAGATTGTCACATGATTGTGTCCCACTGGGGTGCTTTCCCTTTCTCTTTTTCTTTCTTTTTTTGTTTTTTCTCTTTTTGTCTTTATTTTTCTGGTAAGCATATGCACCCTCTGACAACTAAAAACAAAAAACAGATGAAATGTAAGTTGGGAAGAATGTTGACAAAGGAAACTCTTGTACACTCTTGGTGCAATTTAAATTCATATAGCCATTATTGAAACCAGAAGTTTCCTCAGCAAAATAAAAATAGATTTACTATATAACCCAGCAACCTTATCATTAGGTATTAATCCAAAGGAAATTAAATCAGTATGCTGAAAAGATATCTGTACACTCAAGTTTATGGAAGCATCATTGACAGTAGCCAAAATATGGAATTAAGCTAAATGTTTATAAATAAAGAATGGAAAAATAAATGTGGTATATTTACACAAAGAAATACTATTCAAACTTTAAAGGGAAAGGAATTCTGTCATTTGCAAAAACATGGATGAATCTGGAGGACATTATGTTAAGTAAAAGAAACTAGGCACAAAAAGACAAATATTGCATGATCTCACTTATATGAAGAATCTTAAAAAGTCAGTGTCATTGAAGATGAGAGTAAAATGACAGTTACCAAAGGGTCAGTGTAAGCGTGGAGAATGGGAGGTGCTGGTCAAAGGATACAAAATTTCATTTAAATAGGAGAAATAAGTTCAAGAAATCTATTGGACAACATGGTGACTATAGTTTAAAATGTCACATCCAAATGTCCTAATGGTTACATCCCTGGACTCCCGAGTAGCCAACCCCAGTACAAGTCCCAGACCCAGTGGCTACACATTCATGCCAGGCATGTGTGCGTGCATGCCCAAAATCTTGAGAGGAAACTAGAGGAGAAGGGGTTGTGGTGTGGCCATTCCCCCCCGGGGGGGGTGATTATTTTGCTTTCTGTATCTCTGTATCTCTCTCTCTGTCTCTCTCTCTGGTAAGTGCACATGCCCTATAGCAAAAATCTCTCTTAAAAATAATAATAATAATAATGTTTACATCCTTGAAAATTATTAAGAGAATAGATTTTAAGTGTTTTTACCACACATAAATATGTGAAGTAATATATTTGTTAACTAGATTTAGGCATTCTGTAATGCATACAGAAATCAAAACATCATGTTGTACACCAGAAATATTTATAATTTTTGTTAAATGAAATAAATGATGTGGCCAGGCCTGTAGCCCAGTGGTTAAGGTAACCGGGTCCCACATAGACAACTGCTATCGGAATCTTGGGCTTGACAGCTTGAAAAACATGCTGAGTGCAAGTGTTTGTGTGTACCTCAAATCCCAAGAGGATAAGAAATATAGAAGAAGGAATCATAGCATAACCATGCCTCATTTGAGGGAGTGCTTTTCCCTTTTGTCCCTCTCAGGCAAATGCATGTGCCCTCCGGGAATCTTTTAAAAAATAAATAAGAAAAAGGAAATCATTCCCTTCAATACATTCAAAAACTGGATCCAATGTAACAGTTGTCTACTACATGTTATCAGATGTCCTGCTTTAGGAAATAAAAATAATATAGCAACAAAAAGTAACGGGAATTTATGCTATGGGAGTGGACAGATCCACTTATATAGATAGAAATAACAAAGGAAATATTTCGGGCAGAACCCTAAGTATAAGGCTGAATGTGTGTGCAAATATTTGATTACTTCTAAATCTATATTCCCAGGCTTAAGTAATTTTTCTCAACTCCAACTAAAAACACCCTTGTAGATTTCTGCAAGTGCATCAAGTAAATTATTTCCAAAGTTTAATATGCTTCATACCAATGATCCTCTTCCTATGTACCTTCCCACAGGTGTTGAAACTGCAGATGAAATCACAGAAATTCCCATGCCCTCTGACTTCTTGTTAAGTTTAATCAGTGGGAAAGGGGGAAAGGGGCTCAAAGGGTGGAAAGAGAGGAGTTGGCTATTGACTGACCCGTATCCCATCCCACAGTGCTGGGGCAGCCCTAGCTCCTTCCTGCCCAGGGATTTTTGGTAGTGCATGGGTACCTCACAATCTCTAGTTGTGCCTTCACCCAGACACCTCTTTGTATATAGCTGTTATTGAATTATTTCTAAAGAAACCCCTTTTAATGTATCATCTCATTCCCATTGGGGTCCTGATTGACTTATCACTTATAATTTCCAAATTTTATTCTTGGGCCAATGCAAAAGTAATTTTGAATCTTTAAATATCACAAGCTAGCCTCCAATCTTCAAAAATACAAACATAATATGCAGGGAAAAGCAGGAGATTTTCCTCGCACAAGAAGATAAATAATTCAGAAATCATCATCCAGCCTTGAATAAGCGAGCACTGGGCTACAGACTGTCATTTAGATTCTCTTGATTTTTTTTTTTCATTCAACCTTCAATAGAATAGTGTTTCCTAGTTCCTTTTATGTGAAGTCTGTTTAACCAAAAGATAAAATAGTAAGAGAATCTCCTGATGTTTACAATATTCTTATTTCATCTCTAAAAGACGTGTATCTTTGAATAGCAATTGTGAACACCAAAGCTATTTTCCATAGGATTTTATATCTTTTGGGCAACTCTCACTGTTTTTTATTCTTTATGTTGTTCATTTCTCTTTCTCAGTGGGAAGCTCCCAGTGCTATTTTTTTTTTAAGAAATAACTTATTTCTAGTCTATTGTCAGGACTCTTATCATCTGTTGCATAAAATCCATGCCTCCCATAAATCAACTTGATTTAAAATTTTCCTCTGTCTCTCTCTGCTTCTTTCCCTCTCTCTAATCTTTCTCTCCCCACTGTCTGATCTCCTATTGAGTATTCATGCAACAGAGAGTTAATCTGGCCACTAAGTTATGTGTGACGGGTAATTTTCCAAGGTAAGTTATCTTAGCCATTCAGTGTGATAGCCCTGAAGTTTTAACAAAGCAGTGCCACAAAGGCTTGCTCACTAGCTCTAGCAACAGAAACGTGAGAGGTCAATTGCACACAATCATCACAACTTTACCTTGTTTCTATTCCTTTGGGAGGTGATACTACAGCAGTTTTTTGGAAATACAGGCAGGTTGGCTCTGCTTACAATCTGCCAATAGGAGAATGTTAAAAAGCCAGAATTGGGGGCTCAGATGGTACAGCAGTAATATTGCTGGACTCTCACAGGACTGACTGTGGTTCAAGTCCTGGACCCGGTGGCTTGAAACTCATGCCAGGTGTGCGTGCATGCCCAAGATCCCAGAAGGGGAATAGAGAGACAGGATTGCAGCATGGCCATCTCCCCATGGGTGATTTCTCACTTTCTCTCACTGTGTTTGTCTCTCTCTCACTCGGGCGAGTGCTAGCACCCTACGGCGAAAACCTCTAAAAAAAAAAAAAAAAAAAAAAAAAGCCAGATTGGGTTTGCCTAGTGCACTGACCTCTAGTCCCTGTAAAACAGGAAAGCAAGCAAACAAACAACAACAACAACAAAAAAAAAAACCTGGAAAACATGGGGAGCATTTAGAGACATTTTCTATCTTCTCTCTAAGGAGAAGAGCTTTTATATATAACTTACTAGCATAATATACAATAAGTGCATAGAAGGGACACTTTTAAATGCACATTCCTGAGAATGTAACATCAAATAGAAGAGCATGGTACAAAACCCTCCAATATTCTGTCAATTAGACATTTCAGGAAGACAGAATGGGTTTTTTTTCTTGCCTAGGAGCTTAACAATAATACAATATATAACCAAAACAAGTTCCAGTGCTTTGAAGTTCAAGCCTCTGCTGATGGAGTTAATCCTTTAGACCCATAGAAGAAATACACCGCAGACGATACCACCAGACATACCAGACTATTGGTAGCAGAAAGCTTGGTTACTAGCTACAGCCTTAACCATTAATTCTGCCAAAAGCGATTTATATGTCTAAGTGATTTTTCAACCTGAGATTTCAAAGAACATTATTAATAATCAGTGAAACAGAGACTCTCAACTTAAGAAAGTCATATCTGTTGCATTTAACTAATGGTCTCATAATGTTCCCTGATTTCTGAGTATTATTCATCATTTTTCTCACATAAATTTAACTATCTTATAGCTTTTTTAATTTTCACTCTGACCTAGGAAAATACAACTATAATGAGAAGGATTTATTTTTTCTTTTTTTGGAGAGGTTTTTGTTTCTTTTTTTTTGTTTGTTTGTTTGTTTTTGAGAGGTTTTTGCTATAGGGCACCTGCGCTTGCCAGAAAGATAGAGACAGAGAGATAGAAAATGAGAACTCACCCCCTGGAGGGATGGCCACACCACAATCCATTCTCCTTCATTCTCTTCTCAGGATTTTTGGCACACTCGCACACACACATGCCCGGCGTGAGTTTAAGCTACTGGGTCCGGGACTCCAACCACGGTCAACTATGTGGGAGTCCAGCAACATAGCCATTATGCCAACTGCTGGTCCCTAATGATAAGGATTGTATTAATAGTATTTTAAGGTTTTGGATGCCCGCTCAAGAAATCAACAGAAACAGAGTCATCTTCATCTCACTCTGAAAAGCCCTCCGACTCCTAGCAGAACCCCAAGAGAGCACATGGAATCTCCCAGGAGGACACCGATATATGGCACTGTTGCTGCAGGGGGATGTGCTCTCAGCGTTGCTGTGCTCCAAGCTCTGCTGCACAGCGTTAGCTCCAGGACCTTGTGGACTGACGCTGGCACGGTTTCGGTAAGTGTAGTGACCTCTCCAATTGCTTTCATCTGAGTTTGTCAGGACTTTTACCCTGACCACATAACATTTTTCTTCACTTGCCACCTTATTCTGTTTAACTGAGGTGTCTTGACAGTATAATGGGTTTTGTTACAAGTTTACAAAGTAGACTCTTAGTTTTCTTTCTTTCTTTTTTTTTTTTAAGTTTGTTCACATTTTATTCCATGAGTAAGAGAGTCAGAAACAAAAGCCCCAAATAGGTTCTTGGTAATTCAATCCACACCCAGCTTCAGCCAGCCCCAGATCATAGGTGCATACATATGTGCCTGGTATGTTCAGAGAAGTCTCCAGATGCAAACCCAGAACCTTTCTATGTTGTTCAGCTTCATGGAGCATCACAATTTACCTCTGCTATGCTGTCCAGCCCTGGCCTCTGTTTCTTATGTGACAAAGGAACAACTCTATTCATTCCTCCTGTTCCCAAGCAAATAGAACTTCAGGCAAATCTACAAAGACTGGGTAAGAGATCAAAGCACAGTGGCTCATTGAACCGTACCATTTTCTACTTAAAATCAACAAGTCATTCTGGATAGAACTAACTCCTCCCTATTCCATAGCTTTTTGGTGATTATTAACTAACATAAAAACAATGTACTTGGCACTTAACATATAGTAAAAGTATAATAGAATAAATAGTATGATCATTATATATACAATTGTAATCTTATTATAAAGAGGAAGGTTGTTGTAAAGGTAAGAACTTTGGATTAAATCAAAGTTTTAACTCTATTACTTTTGAAACAACACGCAAGCTGTTTAACCTCTGTTTTTCCACCCTGAACCTAATCAAGCATAACCTATATACACACTTTAATAGTGCCCCCTTCTACAACAGCAAAAACCCAAGTCTTATGTACAGAGTATAAGGAACTTAATGATATGTGCTTTGACCTTCTGTTCTCACACCACTGTGATATACCACAACCGACTAACCATGCACTCTAAACTATTAGCCTCAAGCTATTTCATGTCTTTGAATTTTCACATGACATTCTTTACTTAAAATTCCCTTTCATCTCTCCTTTTCCAAATGAAGTCTTAGTCATGGAGACCAAGCTAAAATATCCTCTGAAACTCAGAATTCTCCAGTCAGTTACTACCTGTAATGGGCCCACATGTAGCTAAACACACATTTATATTTTAGCACCCATGCTACTGTTACATCCTTATGACATTTTAGGTTTTTTCTCCAGAGCAAGAGTTTTATCTTGCTATTTTTTTAACCTCAGGAACTGGTGCTGCTTTTAGCACAAAATAAGTCCTCAACATTTCTAGATAAACAAGTGAGTAAATAAAATGCGTTATTCTAAACTTCAAAACACTCATTGGTATAGTCAGAAAGTTACCATTAATGATCACTTTAGTAAAGTCTATGATGGCATTATTCATGATTAAATTTTATTTAAAAAGATTAATGTTTCTGTTTGACGCGAATCTATGCTTTTCGCAACTTAAATAAGTTGCTTTCATATATGTTAATTTTGTTACACATTCACAATCCTATTGCTGAAAAACATACAACATTGAGAATAATTTTTAGAAAGGTACTCATTTAAATAATACGAGTAATATGATCTGGAGACCTTCCTCTTCAAAGCAGGATGAAGTCATTTGCAGTAGACTAACACTGCTCCCAAGAACAATCAAGAAATTCAAATATAGTTTAAAGGAGTTTCAAGGATGAATTGGTTTTATCAGTTTACGACACCATGAAACTGCAGAAGCAATGAGTACCAGAGAGTCTAAAATTCTAGGGGAAAAGAGCTTTAAAAAATTACCTTATGAACCTTTTCCTTGTTGGCAGTTGCCAGTTCTAAGAATAGGAAGAGACTTGCCTATAAGGGACAAAAGAGCCATCACATAAAGCCAAGACTTACTAGAATGGATAGATCTTAACACATGGCAAGTTCCTCAAGAAGTTTGCTAGATGATGACATTACATGTAACAAGGGATTAAAAACCAGAAAACACACACACGCACACCCCTCTGAAAAGCATAACAGAATTTTCCATAGTCTGAAAGGACTAAGACAAAGAATTTGCAGGGAAATGAGTCCCAGTGAACATAGCAGACTATCAGCTGGAGCCCTGGATAGCCATGGTCTGGGAGCAGGGGGTGGAACAGATGCAGACAGAGTCTTACTAAAAGTGCAGTCCTACAACCATTTGAGATAGTCATTGATTAAATTAGTTGGTTTGCCTCTCATCTTTCTATGGGGTCTGGTGAATGCTTCCTGGTAGAAGATACCATCTAGAGTCACTACAATATTTTACACTAATCGTACATTTTTCAGTCAAAAATTATCACCCGTAATTTAGAAAAAAGAAAAATCTATATATTTGCCATCTACAGGTACTTCAGACATTGACAGTAGAAGGCAAGGATTTTAACTACAATATGTAAGGCCAAGAAAATGGAGGGGAAAATGTTGGGTAAAATAGACAATAAGTGAAAAATCTAAGAGAGAACTGAAATATACAAGAAGAAAGAAGTAGTTCTAAAGTTTATTTTAGAAATATTTACCTTGATTTAACAAATTAATGGATGAGATTAAAGGTAGATTAGACAAAGTAGAGTAGATACAAGAAAAAAACAGTATTAGGTAAAGTTGATCGTTTAAAAATATGAAAATGGGCCAACAGATGGCATAGTAGCTACATCACTGGTCTCCCACGAGGTCAACCATGGGTCAAGTCCTGAAACAGGTGGCTTTAAAATCACACCAGGCATGTGTGTGGACCTAAGATCCCAGGAAGGAAGTGGAGAAGGCATGACCATCCCCTCTGGGGAAGGGATTTCTCACTTTCTCTCTCACTGTCTCTGTCTCTCTCTCTGTGTGTCTCTGGTGAGTGTACATGCACTGCAGTAGAGGGACCAGCAGATGGCATAATTATTACATCATTGGACTCCCACGTAGTCAACTGTGGTTCAAGTCTTGAACCCAACAGCTTGAAACGTACCAGGTATGTGGGCATGTGTGCCTATAATCCCAAGAGGTGGATGAAGGAGAAGGGATTGTTGTGTGGCCATTCTTTCGGGGGAGTGATTGATTTCTCACTTTCGGCCTCTCTGGTAAGCTCATACACCTTACAGGAAAAAAAAAAACTCTAAAAACATCAAAATAAAATAAGCAGTATATAAAATAATGTAAATGATATGTAGAATGCAGAGAAGAAACAAATAGCAGCATTGTTACAACTGGAGTCTCAAAATGAGAGAACAAAGAAGAAAAGGCAAATAAAAATCCAAAGATAAAATGGCCAGGAATTTCCAAAAGCAAATGAAAGACACCAACCCTTAGAATCAAAAACTTCAGCAACAAGCTTGATAAGGAGAAATTATATAACTTGGTAAAAAATAAACTTATATTTAAGATGTCCTCTGTTTTTAATATTTACTTTGTTGTGAGATATCAAGCACTAAAATATTTGTTTTCCTTTTTTTCACCAGATTTTTTCTATTTCTCATTTTAGAGTTACATCTTTTAAACTTAAGAAACACTATAAATTTTAAATTAAAAGTTTGCAAGACCTTAGAAATACAATTAATTAGCTATTAACTAAAGCAATTTTATTTTATAACTAGTATTCTTTCAGAGTAAATAGAAAGCTAAATTTATCCATATATATAATAAATGCTAACATTTTCATGCAAAATTTTTAGAATAAGTTTATGAAGATAGTTTTGCAGTCCAGCTACACAAGGCTCAAAAATTGGGACAGGCTGGGAATCAGAAGTTAGCATAATGGCTATGTCGCTGGACTCCCACGTAGTCGACTGCGGTTCACATCCCGGACCCGGTGGCTTAAAACTCACACCAGGCGCGTGTGCGTGCGTGCCCAAGATCCCGAGAGGAAAATGGAGAAGGGATTGCGGCATGACCATCCCCCCTGGGGGGTGATTTCTCACTTTCTGTCTCTATGTCTCTCTCTCTGTGTCTGTCTGGAGAGCGCATGCGCCCTATAGCGAAAACCTCTCAAAAAAAAAAAAAAAAAAAAGTAAAAATTGGGACAGGCTATAAGAAGAGAGTGGCTAACAAACTGTTCTTCACCTGAAGCTCAAAATGACACAGCTCTGTACATTTCCTGGGGAGGTATTATCAGCTACCAGAAGAAAATACAATGCTAAAGGAAGTGAGATCAGGCCAGCCCTGTAAAGCAGCAGTTAAATCCTGCACCAGGAAGCTGGATCCCACAATCAACCATGGTTCAAAACTCAGCTTTGTCATCATGAAAAACATGCTAGCCACATGTATTGCATGCTCTAAATCCTAATAGTCTGAAGCAATGAAGGAAAAAGGATTGTGACTCAACAATGCCCCATCGTGAGGTACTTGCACATGCATGCTCTCTCTCTTTTGCTCTCGTGAGTGTCTGTACTGTCAGAGAATAAAAAATAAAAGTAAAATTATTTTGTAATTCATCCTGCTGATGGACATCTATGTTGTGTCTAGGTCTTACATGTTAAGGTCATAGTAATGTCTTTGTCTTGACTGACATTCATGGTAATCATGCTGGGAAGAGAAATGTAATACACCGTAAAGATATATGCAATTCAATGTAATATAACAATGTAATATTAAAAAGATTATGATAATAGATAAAATTAAATGTAAAAAACAATTTTTTAAAGAAGATAATACTATTGAAAGAAGCTTTTAAACACTCAGTTTTCTCTGAAAGTGATTGGCACAGCATGTCACACAGGGCCACACAAAGGCTGTCACAGGCAGGGGTCAAGAGCAGTCAGACATAAGAACCGAAACTATGCCTTGATGATGTTGGTGGTGGGAAGGAACTAGATGGAATGTTCCTTATTGGTTATAAATGGGTTATAGATTGACCAAAATCAGTGACTGGGGAAATTGTATATGACTTCTGAACTCCCTCAAAAGCTAGTTTGCAAATATGTAAACAATTTTGTTAGTCTGGCTCTGTGATTCAGCAGACTTAACAGAGAGGTTAGGAAAAGAGAGATCAAGTACCAAATACAGAATCCAAAAATATGGTTAATACAAGGGGAAATGACTCATATTCCAGGATTCAGAAAGTATACCTCAGTACCTTTTTCATGTTGTTGTTATTGGGTCATTGGAAAAGTCATGACATGTTTTCCTAAGTTGTTCTATGCAAAAATGTGTCATGACTTTTTCAACAACCCAATAGCTTCATTATATATGCTGTAAGTAGTAAGTAATGAGTTTGTCCTTGAAAATAGAAAGATTTCACAGCATTTATCTAGTGCTCTACTGGTAAGGTGTGTTTCTCTTGGTACATGTATAGAATGCATATGTTATGATTTGGAAAATGATTTGTGCCCCAAGGGTTCATATTTTGGAAGATTTGCATCCAGTGTAATGGCTTTGAGAATGGTGAGACATTTAAGGGATGGAGCCTAATGGGAGGGCACTAGCTAATTGGCTGGGGACATGGGAGGGACAAACACAGGAAGTGAGAATTCTGTTCTTCTCTCTGAATGTGCCCACTTTCCTTTCTTCTTCTATTGACAGTGGTACAATGTAGCACCAGAGGCTGACCAGATACCTGCTCATCGCCTTTGGACTTTCCAGTCACCAGAATCTTGAGCCAAATAAATCTCTAATCTTTACAAATCATCCTGTCTCAGGAATTTCCATTCAGCAATACAATATTGGACTATAATACATTGTAAATATGTTATTTTGGTTCTCATATTAGTGACCTTCTTTCTTTAATTCACTTATAAAGTATTTATCAAAAGCCTGTGTGTCAGAGATTGCACTACATGCCAGAAATATAGTGAGAGATATAGTGAGAATGCTACAAAAATTCCAAAGAGTTAATCTAAATATGACAACTTTTCCTTTGAATTATTAAGCTATTCCATATCTTCTATGAATTTTGCTCAGCACTCTATGCTAGGAGATAAATGAACATTTCATTTACCTTTAATTTATTTGCACCAGTTCACCTGGGTTAAAACAAATTTTGCAATGCCTGGCCCAGCTTGACCTGCCCAATGTGTTTATTTTAGGTGGACTTCACTAGTGATTACAGGGACTTTCACTTTCAGTGCCAACATGTAAAGAGGTTGGATGTTGTCACTCGCATCATTACAACAACAACAAAAAAGCTAAACAAACTTGAAATGGAGATTAGAGAATACAGAAATTCAGAACAAAATACAAAATCAGAGCCAGATCAATTTAACAGATACAGAAGCTGCTCAGCCATAAACTGGCACAAATTCTTAAATGGTGATTTTGATGAATTGCTTGAGTCTAAATACCGGCTAGGTTGAGAGTGAAAATTCCTAGGATCCCAGTCCTAGAGAGATTTCCACATTTTCATGGGTTTTATCTGAAGGAGTCTTACCTTGTAAAGATCCAAGAAAAAAATCTTCATATTTCTGGCAAGGAGAAATAAAATAAAAATTTTGAAAAAGTTCCAGAACATTCCCTATAATAAAGTTATACTCTCAGAAGGAAAATATTTAGCAGATCCTTATCTGACCTGAGGTGAGGTTAATTATTCAATTCCAGTTCTATTTAACTTTCCTGAGGAAAGGAAGCTAAGAAATATTCTTGAAAGTCACAGTCCAGGGACAAAAACATATTAAAATATTCACACCTAATCACTGTGTTAAAGAACATTCCATCTTTTCCAACACCTTACAACCGCATCAGTAGGGCTCCTGAATAATAGTGATACAGCATGAGGTACAGCAAGCCTAAGGTCCAAAATAAGGAGGAGCCTCTATGGAAACCCAAAGACAACCAGGAAGATTAAAAACAAGGACTCTAGGGAACCAGCAGTTAGCATAATGGCTATGTCGCTGGACTCCCATGTAGTCAACCGCAGTTCGCGTACCGGACCTGGTGACTTAGAACTCACACCAGGCGCGTGTGCATGTGTGCCCAAGATCCCGGGAGGAGAATGAAGGAGAAGGGATTGCGGCATGACCATCTCCCCTGGGGGGTGATTTCTTGCTTTCTGTCTTTATATCTCTCTCTGTCTGTCTGGCGAGTGCACGCGCCCTATAGCGAAAAGCTCTCCAAAAATAAATAAATAAATAAATAAATAAATAAATAAATAAAAACAAGGACTCTAGAAGTTGAAACTTCTGATACCTGTAGCTATAGTGAACATTAATCATAGCCTAACTCCTAGCCAGATAACATAATTTCTCACACTGAAGATTTATTTATCTCAGTTATTACCAGATACATCATGTCTGAATTTCAGAAAAAAAAAAAGAAAATTGTGAATATGCTAAAAGGCAAGAAAAAAATGCAATCTGAAGCTTCAGAATCAGATTCAAATATAACACAAAATTTAGAATTATCAAAATGGACTTTAAAATGACTATGATTAGATATTAAGAGCTTGAATGGAAACACAAGAATAGATGAGTTATAAACACAGAAATAAGGAAACTATGACAGAATAGAAAGGAAATCCTAGAAGCTGAGGAGTGTGATCTGAAGTTCCTCATAAAAGGTTCCAGCAAAGCCAACTAAATCAGTATTCTTGTTGGGCTTTGTGTGAATAATAGACCAAATCGAGACTAAACATATTTATTTTTTGCAAATAAGTTAGTTGATGCTTCTCTTTGGTAAAAGGAGAATGGAGAGAGAAAAAAACTATTTCACAGAAAGTGAAAGTCCCGGGGGACCAGCAGTTAGTGTAATGGCTACGTCGTTGGACTCTCACATAGTCGACCGCGGTTCACGTCCTGGACTCGGTGTCTTAAAACTCATGCCGGGCGTGTGTGCGTGCGTGCCCAAGATCCTGAGAGAAGATGGAGGAGAAGGGATTGTGGCATGGCCATCCCCCCTGGGGGGTGATTTCTCACTTTCTGTCTCTCTGTCTCTCTCTGTCTGGTGAGCACACATGCCCTACAGCAAAAACCTCAAAAAAAGTAAAAATAAAAAATAAAGTGAAAGTCCCTGTGATCACTAGTGAGGGCCACCTAAAATAAATACATCGGACAGGTCAAGCTGGATCAGGCATTGTAAAGGTTGCTTTAACCCAGGTTAATTGGCACAAATAAATTAAAGATAAATGAAATCTGTTCATGTATCTCCTAATGTGGAGTGCTGAACAAAATTCATAAAAGATATGAAACAGTTTAATAATTGTCCATTTTCTACTCAGCCACCAAGCACTGAGTTTCTAGACAGGTCTAGGTGCACAGTAGTCAAATACCTGAATACTTTAAGGGTCAGGTTAAGGCTCAATTTCCGCGGAGTCTGCTGCTCAAAGGAAGAAGTATGGTACTGCTTAGAGATTGCAGATCAGCTCTTCCTGCATGCTTCTGCATGCTCAGATATAACTCCAAAATGTAAGGAAAGCTGTATAATCCATCAGATGACCAGATACCACCACAGAGGCACAAGAAATATGAGAAAACAAGAAAATCTCTCTCCTCTAAGGGAAAAGAATAAACCCTCATCCTCCATAGACAATAGAAGGGAACTTGTGAAAATGTTAGATAAGGAATTTTAAGTATTCATGGTGACAAAGATAACAGAGATACAAGAGAAGAGAGACGACAAACTCCCTAAGATGCAAAAGAAAAGAGACAGTGAATTCCAGGAAGTGAGGAAGCTCCTGCACAATCTGCAAGAGGAAATACATACCATAAAAAAAGAATCAAATGAAATTGTTAGAGATGAAAGCTGTAATACAGAAAATCAAATCCTCCTTTCAAAGTATTAAAAGCAGATTAGATCATGCAGAAGATTGAATCTCCGATGTAAAAGATAGAAACTCTGACCTAAAAAAATTTCACCAAAAAGACAGAAAATAACCTATAAAAGTGGGAATAATATATCAGTAATACTAGATACCATTAAATGCCCCAACATCCAGGTAATCAGTATAACAGAAGGTGAAGAAACTAATAAGGGCAATGATAATCTAATCCATGAAATCCTGGAAGAAAACTTTTCTAACCTAGAGAGGCACTCATATATCCAGACCCAAGAAATACAAAGGACCCCACATAGAATCAACCTACGAAGATCTTCTCCAAGGCATATCATCGCTAGATAGACCAAAACCACAGATAGAGACAAGACACTAAAATTGGCAAGAGAGAAACGTCAAGTTACTTTCAAAGGATATCTCATCAGGCTAACATTGGACCTTTCATCAGAAACAATGCAAGCAAGGAAAAAATGGGAAAATATATTCCAAGCATTAAGTGAAAAACAATATCAATCAAGAATAATATATCTGGCAAGACAAAAGCATTCTCAGATCAACAAAATCTGAAAGAATTTACCAACACCATACCAGCTCTCCAAGAAGTGCTGAAACTAAAGTCAGACACACAGAAATAAGAGTACAAAAACAACCAAGAAAAGGACCATCCTAATGGTAGGGACAAGCCTGGTATATTAATGTCAACTTCCAGAGTTTAAACAGAAAGATCAGACCACAGTTAACAGTGCAAATTCAAAGAGAGATTAATTACATGAGACTGAACTAGTGAAATAAAATTTCATGACTTTTCTTTTTTTAAGAGAGATTTTTGCTACAGGGCACGTGAGCTTGCCAGAAAGACAGAGAGAGAACAGAGACAGAAAGCAAGAAATCACCCCCAGGGGGGATGGCCACACCACAATCCCTTCTCCTTCATTCTCCTTCTGGGATTTTGGGCACGTACTCACACACGCCTCGCATAAGTTTAAGCCACCAGATCCAGGACTCAAATCATGGTCAACTACATGGTAGTCCAGCGACAGCCATTACACCAACTGCTGGTCTCAGAATTTCATGACTTTTGCTGAAACATTTCTGATTTTCTCCTATGCTTTGTTTTCCAGATTTAAGGATTTTTGTTTTCTCTTGAACTGTTGATATTTTCACCTACCTACTGTTTGAAATAAATCCTAAACTTGCTCCAGGCTTTACATCTTAAGCAAATTTCTTTTAACGTTTTTTCAATTTTGACCTATTTAAACTAAAATTGTTTTTCTTGAAATTAAAAAGTGAACTCAAAAATGCATTTAATGACTGCAGTATGCTATATAGCCCTGGCTAAGTGCTGCTTTATCGTATGTTCATTTTATTCACTGAGGTTTATGCCTAAAGGCAGACATGTGTTCATAGATAGGTATATATCATCTGCACTTGCTATAGAAAGCATTTAGATTAATTAAGATCTTTTATGAGTCGATAAAATATTAAAAAAAAAAAAAGACATGGAAAGCAACCGTAGTTACCAGAAACAGTGTGGGAGGAGGGTGGGAAATGGCAGAGGGTGAAAAATAGGTAATCAAGGGAGAAAAAAAGAAGAAAACTATACAAGAAACAAATAGTTACCAGAAACAGGGTGGGAGGAGGGTGGGAAATGGCAGAGGGTGAAAAATAGGTAATCAAGGGAGAAAAAAAGAAGAAAACTATACAAGAAACAAAAAATTGAAAATTATTTGTTGAAGATAACACGTATGGTAATATCCTTGATTGAGCCAATAAGCAGTGTATTTTGGATGGAAAATCTCATTTTGTATACTGTAATGATGTACAGTGAATAAATGTAAATAAATAAATTTTAAAAATGAAAACAATGTAACAGAAATGAAGAATGTCTATGACATGCTCAGCAGGAGACTGGATATTGCTACAGGAGGAATCAGAAAGTTTGAAGATAGGTCCAGAGAAACTTTTCTCAAGGACTTACATGACTGTATAGTCTTAACCAGCAATGGACTCACACTGAACGCTTTTAGGCAATGAATGGACACGAGTTTAGCAGCAGGAGGAAAAAGAATGAAAAGCAAAATTTGTCATTGAGATTACATATAGATTCAATTTAAGGAAATAATATAAGATTAAATCAAAGAGGTGGCAAATAGCACTCATGAATAATTTATAACAAAAATTATATTCACTAGGTAATTACACCACATACTGCTTCACTTGTTCCTCAGAGAAATGAGCCTAGGCTAATCTTTCTTAGAAGACAACAGAGGCATTACACTTCAGGCATTGAAAAATATCCTGGATATATTAACTATTAATTGCTATAAATAGTCTTTAAATTACTTTAATTTTATATTATGTCTTCTCCCCTACTCATTGTCATGTCTCTCTCTCCCTTCTACCTAACAGTAAAGAGATCAAGGATTCTTCCTCACTGACCATACCTCCAGGAAAATCCTTCCCTCCTCCTTTGTTTAACATTTGTTAAGCTTTCACATACTCAAAATTCCTAATTCTTAGTTTCTCATGTATCCAGCAATAAAATATTCATTTTACAGATGAAGACATTAACGAGCAAAGCGGTAAGAATGGCTTCTTTAAGGTCATACAATTAGTAAAAAGAAAAAGTTAAGACTCAAAGCTAGTATTCTTAAGCCAAAATTCATGTAAATTTCATTTTACTGCATCGTATTTCATATCTCTTATGGGGTTTCTCCTGTCACTTTGCCACCCTCAACACCACATACTAAATCTAGACTTTAAAATGTATAATTAGTAGAAATAAATAATTAGTTGTACCTTCCGAAACTCCAATCAACCTGTGTAGCATAACCATAAAAATCAAAATTTTTTTTCTAATTTTGGTTTTCATTTTTTGGGGGTGTTTTCCAAAATAGCTGTTTTGCTAGCTATTGAAAATTTACAAGGCATATTTAGTTTCATCTTTCTTTTATTTTTTTTGTACGAGGAAAGCCTAGATATCTTTTCCCCATTGTAAAAGACCGGACATGTTTAATATCACTAGAACAATTCCACCTGAATTTAGAAGGACCTAGCAAGATACTTTGACCAAGTGCTTTTCACTTTCCAAACACGTTTAATTATCTCTTATAGGCAGAAATATAACACCCACCACACCCAGGTTAAAATACACCTTTTATTCTTCTGAGGCTGAATTGCAGATACTTCAAATCCTGTGTATTTTAAGTGAGATATATTCTTAACAGTAACTCTTATTTTGCTGACTTCCTTCTTCACTTGCTAATATTTTACTTTCTACTTCAATTACTAGTTATAGGCTATATTTATCTTGACCCATGATCTGGTTTCCTTTACTCACTGTTATTTTATAAAGCACTTACTATATCCTAAACCCTGTGATCAGTGCTGCAACAGAAAACACAGCTCTTGCCCAAGGAAGGCAAATTCTCCTTCAGCAAATGAACATGTGCACAGATAATGCTAATTCTGAAATATAAATTTCCTAAGAGAAATAAAGTAATACCTCAGAGAGTTTTTCTCATGCACTTATTTCCTTTCCTTTAATACCCTCGATAGTCCCTAACTTAATTTTATATTTCAAACTTCTTTCACTATTAAGTAGCAAAAAATTACTTCGCAATAATTGACCAGAAATAAAAAACAAATGACATTTGCATTATTTTACTTTCTCACCAGACTACATAATCTTCATCACATAGACTACAGAAAGGGAGAAAAAGTTTACCACATATATACATCACTTTCAAACTTCAAGAATAATTTTAATTAAAGAAATGCTGTTATCTCCTAAGCCCAGCCATGTAGCACTTTCTATAAAAAGCATTTAGATTAATTAAGATCTTTTATGAGTCGATAAAATATTAAAAAAAAAAAAAAAAGACATGGAAAGCAACCGTAGATACCAGAAACAGTGTGGGAGGAGGGTGGGAAATGGCAGAGGGTGAAAAATAGGTAATCAAGGGAGAAAAAAAGAAGAAAACTATACAAGAAACAAAAAATTGAAAATTATTTGTTGAAGATAACACGTATGGTAATATCCTTGATTGAGCCAATAAGCAGTGTATTTTGGATGGAAAATCTCATTTTGTATACTGTAATGATGTACAGTGAATAAATGTAAATAAATAAATTTTAAAAATGAAAACAATGTAACAGAAATGAAGAATGTCTATGACATGCTCAGCAGGAGACTGGATATTGCTACAGGAGGAATCAGAAAGTTTGAAGATAGGTCCAGAGAAACTTTTCTCAAGGACTTACATGACTGTATAGTCTTAACCAGCAATGGACTCACACTGAACGCTTTTAGGCAATGAATGGACACGAGTTTAGCAGCAGGAGGAAAAAGAATGAAAAGCAAAATTTGTCATTGAGATTACATATAGATTCAATTTAAGGAAATAATATAAGATTAAATCAAAGAGGTGGCAAATAGCACTCATGAATAATTTATAACAAAAATTATATTCACTAGGTAATTACACCACATACTGCTTCACTTGTTCCTCAGAGAAATGAGCCTAGGCTAATCTTTCTTAGAAGACAACAGAGGCATTACACTTCAGGCATTGAAAAATATCCTGGATATATTAACTATTAATTGCTATAAATAGTCTTTAAATTACTTTAATTTTATATTATGTCTTCTCCCCTACTCATTGTCATGTCTCTCTCTCCCTTCTACCTAACAGTAAAGAGATCAAGGATTCTTCCTCACTGACCATACCTCCAGGAAAATCCTTCCCTCCTCCTTTGTTTAACATTTGTTAAGTTTTCACATACTCAAAATTCCTAATTCTTAGTTTCTCATGTATCCAGCAATAAAATATTCATTTTACAGATGAAGACATTAACGAGCAAAGCGGTAAGAATGGCTTCTTTAAGGTCATACAATTAGTAAAAAGAAAAAGTTAAGACTCAAAGCTAGTATTCTTAATCCAAAATTCATGTAAATTTCATTTTACTGCATCGTATTTCATATCTCTTATGGGGTTTCTCCTGTCACTTTGCCACCCTCAACACCACATACTAAATCTAGACTTTAAAATGTATAATTAGTAGAAATAAATAATTAGTTGTACCTTCCGAAACTCCAATCAACCTGTGTAGCATAACCATAAAAATCAAAATTTTTTTTCTAATTTTGGTTTTCATTTTTTGGGGGTGTTTTCCAAAATAGCTGTTTTGCTAGCTATTGAAAATTTACAAGGCATATTTAGTTTCATCTTTCTTTTATTTTTTTTGTACGAGGAAAGCCTAGATATCTTTTCCCCATTGTAAAAGACCGGACATGTTTAATATCACTAGAACAATTCCACCTGAATTTAGAAGGACCTAGCAAGATACTTTGACCAAGTGCTTTTCACTTTCCAAACACGTTTAATTATCTCTTATAGGCAGAAATATAACACCCACCACACCCAGGTTAAAATACACCTTTTATTCTTCTGAGGCTGAATTGCAGATACTTCAAATCCTGTGTATTTTAAGTGAGATATATTCTTAACAGTAACTCTTATTTTGCTGACTTCCTTCTTCACTTGCTAATATTTTACTTTCTACTTCAATTACTAGTTATAGGCTATATTTATCTTGACCCATGATCTGGTTTCCTTTACTCACTGTTATTTTATAAAGCACTTACTATATCCTAAACCCTGTGATTAGTGCTGCAACAGAAAACACAGCTCTTGCCCAAGGAAGGCAAATTCTCCTTCAGCAAATGAACATGTGCACAGATAATGCTAATTCTGAAATATAAATTTCCTAAGAGAAATAAAGTAATACCTCAGAGAGTTTTTCTCATGCACTTATTTCCTTTCCTTTAATACCCTCGATAGTCCCTAACTTAATTTTATATTTCAAACTTCTTTCACTATTAAGTAGCAAAAAATTACTTCGCAATAATTGACCAGAAATAAAAAACAAATGACATTTGCATTATTTTACTTTCTCACCAGACTACATAATCTTCATCACATAGACTACAGAAAGGGAGAAAAAGTTTACCACATATATACATCACTTTCAAACTTCAAGAATAATTTTAATTAAAGAAATGCTGTTATCTCCTAAGCCCAGCCATGTAATCATTACCAAAGAGTCTTAGCATTGTTTTACTTAATAGACACAGTTCCTAAATATGTGCAAATTAATTGATTTAGTTCATACATACGTTGTAGCAATAGAACTTCAGAGTGATAAATAGAATTAAGAAGAGAACACCAACATGGCATAGAGTACCCAGTAATTTCTATCCATCTGTTATTATTATCCATCAAAATACTCCTCAAAATTTATTATCTCAAATGTTCATGAATCTCAGTAATTATAATTAAGAGCTCAACTGCTCCTCTAGACTGTTCTGTCTGCTGAACAGTCTCATGGGCCTCACCGAGAAAGGAGCGATTTGAGAATTACTTTCTTACTGGGAATAATATCAGGCTGAGCAGATTTTTACATTGAAAGTACCTCAAAACATGCATAAAAGATAAATAAGTTAAATAGCTTAAATGGTGCTTTTCTTGCTTTTATTAACTATTTTTAAAAGAGGTTTGGATTCAGCAAAACTCATGCACTGAGTAATATTTGAATTAATGCACAATGTTGATAAAACTTTTTGAAACAACTTACAGCATAAAAATACTCACCTGAACTACAGTCATAGACAAATGGTCTTATTGGCGATGCATGGCTAATACTTTGAAAGGTGAGTGATCTTCCCTCACAGCTCATCTTAGTTCAAGCGCCTTGTGTTTCTGAGTGCTGCTTCTTGACTACCCCTACCTCAGTGGACACCAGTGCTGCCACAACATGATTGTTGTGAGGCCAAAGACAAAACAAAGAAGGGATAGATTGGTAAGCAAAATATTTTGGAAAGCTGATAGATAGAAATCATTGTTTAGCATAAAGGTGAAAATGATCTCTTTGAGGTCACACATAAACAAGCATACAACTAGCAACAAACATGTGCATAGACTCAGCTGGTAATCTCCATCCAAAATACATGTGACAGTCTCCTCAAAAATGGCTCCCAATCATCCTTGCCACGAAGTATGCACATCCTTATTTAATTTCTGCTCATGCAGTACCAAGTTAGTCTGCGATCACCAGAATATGGTAGAAATAATGGTTATGTTACTCCTGGTATTGGCTTATAAAAGAAATCATGGCTTTCACCTTGGTTGTGCTCTCTTACTCATGACCATTTGCTAGGGGAGAAGCCAACTGTCATGCCATGAGCAGCCCAGTGAAGAGCTTCTTGTTGTGATGAACTGAGGTCTCTTGCCAGCAACCATATAAGTGATCTTTAATAGAATATGTTCAAGACTAGTCATGCTTTCAGACTACTGCAGCTCGGGTCAAAAGCTCAAATAGAATTTAATTAGAAGCCTTTAGCCAAAACTACCCAGTAACTACTATATTCTTGATCTGCAGGAACTGTAATATAATGAATACTTGTTGTTTTAAACTTTGAAATTATAGGGAAATTTGTTATGCATCAATATATAGCTAATAAAATGGTCATGGGCCTATCTTTTTAAAAAGTTCTAATAAATAGATTGGGAGGGGTTATTATATATAGTGATATCTGAAAGGAAGAGTCTTCAAGGCAAGTTAAGATAAGTATTCAGAGTACTCGGTCCCCATTCTTGCCCATGCAAGAATCTGTATTTGTATCCTTAAATTCAAGCTTGTAAAATTGATTCATTAAGAAACTCCAGCCTCGTCTCAAGCCAGTCTCCCTCCGCCTACTCCCCACTGGTTGCCATCATGTTGTAGTCATATTGGTTCTCTACCAGTTCTTACAAAGCCCAAGACCATTCCTCCCTTGAGAACTTTGAAACATTTTTCAAACAAATTTCTTTTTTTAAAGAATTGTTTCATTTAATTAGATTTATTTACTTATTTTTTAATTTGACCAGGGAGGGACAGAGAGAGAAAGAAAGAGAAATAAAGTGAGAAAGCAAGCCTCCAAGTCCAGGACTCGAACTGTGGTTGGCCACATGGGAGTCCAATGCACCTAACCACCATGCCACCTGCCAGCACCTTTTTTAACCAACTCTTAACAGCAATTCCCTTTTCTGACCATACTTTGTAATAGATCCACATTCTAGTATTCCTTTACTAAAATTTATCACAATCCGCAATCATTTATACGTTTATTGCATCTTTACTATTCTTACTAAAAATTAATGAGGGTAGATGACCCTGCCATAGTAGCATGTGCTTATAGACAGTACTACTCAGCAGGATGACATCATATAGGAGGGCGAAGTTCAGTTCCCAGCTCACCTTAAAAGCCCAGTTGTGCACATGTCTAGTCTAAGCTATTCTGGAGGCTGAGGCAAGAAGATCCCAATTTGACAAGACAGTGTTTTGTTTTGTTTGTCTTGTTTTGTTTTGTTTTGTTTTAAAGAAAAGATTAATAAGAACAGAGATTGGGGGGCCAGCAAGGTGATGGGGTGGTTAAAGCACTGGACTCTCATATGGCCTAACATGGCTCCAGTCCTGGACTTGGTGGCTTGAGAATCATGCTGAGTGCTTGTACATGTGCACCCCAAATCCCAAAAGGAGAATGGAGATGGGATTGCATCGTGGCCATCCATCCTGGGAGGTGGTTTCTCGCTTTCTGTCTCTCTGCCTCTCCTCTCCAGGGAGCACACACACTCTCTTGAAAATGCCCCACCTCCCCCCAAAAAAAGAGAAGTTGTCTTTTTCCTGAGGTTCACTTCTACATTTACTGAGGATAGCATATTTCTTGGCGCATGGTAATAGTTAGAAAATGACTATGGAGGGACCAGCAGTTGGCGTAACATCTATGTCGCTGGACTCCCATGTAGTCAACTGTGGTTTGAGTCCCAGACCCATTGGCTTAAACTCACACCCCGTGCATGTGCGCGTATGCTCAAGATGCCAAGAGGAGAATGGAGGAGAAGGGATTGCGGTGTAGCCGTCACCCCTGGGGGGTAATTTCTCACTTTCTGTCCTTCTGTCTCTCTCTTTCTGAAAAGTACACACACCATATAGCAAAAACCTCTCAAAAAAATTAAAAAGGAAGAAAGAAAAAGGAAAATGGCTGTGGAATTGTCATAGAATGGACAATTTCTCACAACCAGAGGTGTAATTTACTAATCTCAAAAATGGGGTTCTCTACCTTCTGTTTGCATTTTAAGAATTTAAGAACAGGGGCCAGTAGGTTGCGTAGTGGTTAAGACACTGGACTCCCATACAGTTGACCATGGTCTGAGTCCCAGATCTGGTGGCTTGAAACTCATGCCAGGCGCATGTGCATGTGTGCCCAAAATCACAAGAGGAAAATGAGAGAGAGGGAATTGTGGTGTGGCCCTCCTCCCTGGTGGGAGATTTCTTGCTTTCTGTCTCTCTCTCTCTCTCTGTCTCTCATGAGTGAACCCACCCTATAGCAAAAAGTCTCTTTTAAAATAAAAGAATTTAAGAACAAATATGGTTAACAGACAAATGTGTTTCTCAAATAGATTAGATCCTTCTGTGATGAGGATTTCAACAGAGAGCATTTTCTCTAAGGAAAGGCAGCGGTTCTCCGATGGTACTGTGTATGAGAATTACCTGAAGGGCTTGTTCAAACACACATGGCTAGTCTCCATCCTAGACTTTCTGATTCAGTTGATGTGGCATGGAGGCTGAACATTTGTAGCGCTAACAATTTCCCAGGTGATGCTGATAGTGCTGGTGCAGTGATCACACCTGGAGAATCTTGGTAGTATTTACATACGCCCTTCACTACTCCCATACTTGTTGAAATGGATAATAATATTAAAAGCAGACAGAAGGATTTCCATAGCAATGCCTAGCCTTTCTGTTTGGTACCCTTGGAAAAATCAATGGATCTCAGAAAAAAAATCATTTTAAACCAGGGGGGAGAATATGTTCATGGTCTATTTCATCTCTCAGCAAAATAAATAACACTCTATGTTCCAAGAAAGCCATAGAATTGATCCTATGATATCTTGGAAATATCAATGAAGGTGGGATGTGGTAATTTCAGATATTTGAGATTATATATATATATATATATATATATGTCTTAAAATGATAAAATTCTGCCCTTTCATTTTTGGAGATTTTACCATGATTATAATTAAGACATGGGAAGTATAAAATTATAACTATCCTGGGACAGGCGCATTGAGCACATAAAAATTGTAGGAAGAGCTATATTGTAGTATCAGTAACAAGAATTATCTAAGAAATGTCTGGAACCTGACACACATGAACCACTCTGTAAAAACTAACTGATATTATTTCTAGAATCTCTAAAGTGGTCTTCCTTTTCCCAAGATCTAAACAAAAATCAGAAATAAGGCATCTTATTTCTCTGGTGGCAGCCACATACTGCTGTAATAATTAATAAAGACTAAATTAGAGGTGAGAGCTTAGTATGAACACTGATGTCTTTCCCACAGGATAATCCACTTTGTTGAGCCTTACTTCATGAAAGAGTACAAAGTACTCACTCCTGGTTTATCTTCCTCATAAATTTGTCAGATATCATTACAAAATGAAGAGGTTGGAAGAAAAAAACAGTCTTTCATCAGGTTAACCCCTCAGAAGGAAACACCAGAAGTGAGTATCCCCACATTACTGCTATTACTGTTACCGTACTTTTCAAAATCATCTACTTTTTTATTTGAAGAGACATTTTTGTGCTTAAAAGTTCAATAGAAAAGAAAGTGAACCTCAAGTTCTTTAACCATGAAGGGTTTCTCCTTAACATGCATTCAAGATTGTCATGATCTCATCCGCACTTACCTCGTCATCACCATTGTTCCATGACAATTTCTGCTTTATCCAGGACCAGGAATCTGCTTTATTCCTCCTTCAGTACCCACTTTCTCCTCCAGCTACACGTGTCCCTACCATGGAACTACAGAAAATACTGATCAGGGAACAGGCACTGACCCTCCCCTATGCTAAAATGCTGTGTGAAGCTTCACATTTCAGAGTACTATGTCTCTCCAAAACAGTAGATTTATATACAATCACATCAGCTCTAATTTCATGAGACTAAATAATGATACTAAGGTTCAGAAACCGTAATAGAAAATGTCTCATCATAAGAGAAATGCAGATCAAAACAACAATGAGATACCGCCTAACCCCAGTCAGAATGTCTAAGATTAAAAACAAACAAAAAAAAAGGTAAGTGTTGGTGGAGGTGTGGTGAAAGGGGAAGTCTCTTACACTGCTGGTGGGATTGAAAATTGCCCCAGCCACTGTGGAGAACAATTTGGAGATTCCTCAAAAACCTACCAATAGAACTACCATATGATCCAGCAATCCCACTCCTCGGTATCTACCAGAAGAATTCTTCATTGGAAAAGTGCTTGCACATCGATGTTTACTGCAGCACTTTTCACAATTTCTAAGACATGGAATCAACCCAAATGCCCCCATATGGATGAATGGATTGAAAAACTGTGGCACATATATTCTATGGAATACTATTCAGCCATAACACCTGGCTTTTGACAGAAAGTGGAAAAATATGGAAGATTTACTGCTGAGTGAAGCAAGCCAGGCTATGAAGGAGAGACATTGTATGTTCCCACTTAATTTATATCGAGTATCTGTACTCTATGACTGAAATGTGTTTCTCAAATAGATTAGATCCTTCTATGATGAGGATTTCAACAGAGAGCATTTTCTCTAAGGAAAGGCAGTGGTTTTCCAATGGTACTGTGTATGAGAATGATCAACTGGACTGGGGAGAAATGTTCACATATTGAAATGTTCACTTGGTAAGCTAAATAATGTTATTGAATGCAAAAAAATTAAAAAATAAATAAATAAACATATAAAATTAAATTAAAAAAAAGTCTATTGACTAAGGTTCTCAATACGTTTTATGAGAAAATGGTCATAAAAAAAATGTACCTCAGCTAAGACTTAGGTTCTGGCAGCAATTTTTTGAACTTTTGGAGGAAGTTCTCAATGATCTCTTTTAAAGTGAATCAGTCAGCTAATTAAATTTCTGTTTCTCAGAATTGTTCTAATAGGGCAAATGTAAGCTATTAATAGACTTTGCAGCAAATCATATTTAGTATCATCTCCCAGGCCCGCAGTATAGAACTTTAGAGTTCTAATGACTGATGTCTAAACCATTGAAAGTATTTATCACTTGTGATTTTTTATTTAAAATGTATAAATAAACAAAAAGTTTTTTACTAAGGTCTGTTTATTAGGAAATATTTTCCAAATTCCTTGTGATGATATGTTTTAGATAAAGAATAAGTTTAGGGAACCAGCAGTTAGCGTAATGGCTATGTCACTGGACTCCCACGTAGTCGACCACGGTTCGCGTCCCGGACCTGGTGGCTTAAACTCACGCCGGGCGCGTGTGTGTGCGTGCCCAAGATCCCAAGAGGAGAATGGAGGAGAAGGGATTGCAGCATGACCATCCCCCCTGGGGGGTGATTTCTCGCTTTCTATCTCTATGTCTCTCTCTGTCTGGCTGGCAAGCGTACACACCCTATAGTGAAAAACCTCTCCCCCAAAAAATAAGTTTATTCAAGATATTATAGTCAATACTCATTTACTCAGCCTCTAAAATATCTATAAAAGCTAGCTAAAATCAGAAAAGACATTAAAATATTCTGAACTCATATGACTGATTAAAACTTAAGATCAGTGTAAAAAGCTACCTGATTACCAGAAAGCCATTTGGGCTCCCTGAAAAAAAAAAAATGTAGTAACCTCAAACTCCAAAGAGAGAAATCTTGCAATTAATGAGTTCCGGGAATCTCAGTCTCCTTACAGAAATAGAAATAGATTATTTTAGCTAACTTTTAAGTTCATAAAGACAGAACCACTACTATGAAATGATAAATGAGCTGGTAAACTGTAGTACTTAATAATAAATACATAAGGATCTATAGTGCAAAAGTATGTCTGGAAAATTTCAGGCAAAAAAAAAAGTAATCACCAAAATGGAGTTCAGAAAATGTGTGCATAATCCATCAAATTTAGAGAAGTGAAGATGGAAATTTACCTGGACCTCTTGGAAATAAGTCCAAATTTCTCACAGAAAGCTAAGTAGTATGAAAAATGAATTTCTTTCTTCACAGAAAGACTATACTTTTTTAGTCGAAAATACATTCAATTTGCTCTTTAAAGACTACTTTAATAAACAAAACACACATTTGGCATTAATATCATTTACCTTTTCAAACATGTATTTGAGTGCATATATTCATTATTACACAGAGAAGTTAAGATACATACAGTTTAGTTGATTCTTTCTGTCACATGTGAAACTTTTGGTTTTTAATGCTCCCTTGTCTTTCTTTCAACATCCCAGTTTTGTCCTCAAACCAGTCCCTGAGCCTAGTGTCTTCATCCTGCCCATTATTCCTACTACCCATCAGTTTAGTGCCCTGCCTAGTCCTGTGTTTCCAGGATAGTTTCTCCCGTTTCAGAGCTTTATGATTTCCAATCACAAGTGTACACATCCTCCATCACCCTCTAGCACCATAAAATGTTCCAATTAGAAAGAACCTCAAGGTCATCTAGCCCAACATTGTGTGGGTGAGGAAGGCAGTTTAACTCTTAGTGTGACTGCATGATTGAGCGTTTAATTTTCTTTCCTATCATGCTACAACTTTGATTACAGAAAAGTTACACCTCCTGCCAAATGAGGTGCATGTTTTCTAAGCAATCCAAATAGAAATAATGGGTATTAAGGGGAGCCAGGTAGGGATTTAGAACCTTCATATTCTACCATATAGGTAACTAGGTATTTCAACATTGATTTAAGTCAGTTTTGTGGAAATCGCATCACAAAATCAGCATGTATAAAATTGGAAAAATACTGTACATGCACTGGGATAAAACTATTCTAGGCATTCAGTTTTTAGTCATTTTTAAATATACATTTAATAACTCTATATCATTATAGCATGCAAAATGAATTTTCGCAGCATGAATACACTGTATATTCATCCAGTTAAAGATATTATCATATGCATTATCATCAACAGATAATTTTCCATTTTTATGTCCCTAAAATGTTCTGCTTCTTTTTCCCATTGATTCCCTTCCTCTCATCCTCATTTAACTAGATTTTAACTCCTTAGCATATGCTAGCAAGAAATGCAACTTATCTATTAGAGGACCCCCGCCTTATGTACATATGTATATGTTTAGTGCCAACTGTATACAATTCACACTATGCCTGAAGCCACATTGTCCCTCCACCCTAATAGCTTAAATTCATTTGAAATACAAACAACAAAGTCCAGTTCCAGTAGCTCAAGTGGTAGGGCCATCCTGCTCAACCCTGGATTCATATGGGAAGTCCTAGATCTGGATCCTAGGTCAATACGAACACACTGGGTGTGTCGGCATGTGCCTAGAATCCGGTGGGCTGTAAGATCGGTTTTGGGGATCGTGAATAGCAAGATCCTAGCCAGGGCAGCTGTCTCTCTTTTCCTCTTTCTCTTAAAACAAAGAAAGAAACTTTAAATACGGGTATATGTGTGTTATGCATGTTTGTGTAATATAGCAAAAAGAAAAACCAACAGTATTAGGTATAATATTAATGCTTCTGTAGCACTTTAATGTGTGATGAAGCATATTGTTCTTATCAACATAAACTCAGCCCCATGCCACTAGGTCATGCTCCCAAACTCCAGTTTCAAGTGTTTCTGCATTTTGCACAATTATCTCATGGATTCTGCTTTATAACATTTTATCTTTAATTTTAACATACTTCTGAATATATAATACAATCCTTGTGCAAACAAAACCAAAATTCATATTCTCTGTGAGTGTACATGGCATATTCTCCAAGATAGACTATTTTCTGAGCCATAAAACAAACTGTAACAAATAGAAACTAATTGAATGCAAAGTACATACTGTGAACCAAGTATATTCTGTATTTGTTTTCTTATTTAGGTATAATTTAAAAATATCAGAAGAATGTCGAAAACATTCTCAAATATTTGGAAATTCTAAAAGACAACTTCTAGGTAACCTGTGGGGGACAACGGTGACACAGCAGTGAAATACAACATTCAGCAAGGCTGAGTCAAAGAGAAGGTTCCCATTTACATCTGGAGACCTCCCTGACTACATCAGGCACATGAGTGTTCCTGATTAGGCTAGCTGAGGTTGTGAGTAGATCAAAACTTTAGGATCCTTTTGAGAGCAGTGTATCTCTGCCTGTCTATCTCTCTCTGTGTGTGTCTCATTCATGAGATAAATTTAAAACAACAGCAAAAACTATGGTCCAAAGATAAACTGTCTTGGAATATTTAAAAATATTTTTAACTGAGTAAAAATAAAAACAACATAAAATGAGTAAGAAGCAGCTAGAGAATCAAATACTTATATATTTTAAAAAGTAAAACATCTCCAACAATCTATGTTTGACCTTAATGAACTAGAAAAATAAAAGCAAATTAAATCCAAAGCAAGCAGAAACAGCAGTATCAATAGTAATATATATAGTAATTATAATAAATAGGATAAGAGAAATAAATTAAATAGAAAACTAAAAATTATAGAGAAAAATGAAACCAAGAGCTGGTTCTTTAAAAGAGTTATAAACCTGAAAAGCTCAGAATAACCAATAAATAAATAAATAAATAAATAAAGATATAAATGACCAACATCAGGAGCAAAAGAGACATTACTACAGGCTAAACATTAAAAGAACAATAAAGAATAAGTACTCTGAACAAAAAAATACTAATAAATTCAGCAGTTGATGAAATGCACCAATTCCTTAAAAATTGTAAATACAAAAGTATAGTCATGAAGTAATAGGCAACTTTTTTTTAAATATATGAACTAAAGTGAATTGGTAATACATAAAGAAGTTTCCACAGGAAAAATCTAAGCACAGATATGTTTAATGGTGAGTCACATTGGTCATATAAAAAGGAATTAATACTGACCTAATATAATATGTTCCAGGAAAAAAAGAGAGGAAATATTTGTCAATTAATCAAGTCAGGATTACACTGATACCAAGATCACACAAGGACATCATTAGAAAATAAAATGACACATAAATATCACCCATGGACACATAAGCAAAAAAATATCAAAAGGTATCATTGAATTGAATCCAACAATATACAAAGGTGAAGATTTTATGACTGTTATGCGTCCTAAATATGCAAGCTTAGTTCAACATTTGTAAATCAAAAATGTAATCTATCATATTAACAGATTTATAAAGAAAACCTAGAGTCATCAAAAACTGAAAAAAAATTCACAAACTTCAGCATACATTCATGTAAAAGCTCTCAGCAAGCCAGGAATAGAAGTCAACTTCCTTAGCTTGATAAAGAGAATCTAAAACTAACTATAGCTATGTAGTCAATGCTGTAAGACTAAATGATCCCCCTATGCTTGGGAATGAGACAGGGATGCCTATCCTCAGCCTCCCTAGTGATCATTATACTTTAGTCCTCACTAATGCCTCTAGGTAAGAAAAATAAACAAATAAAAGGCATGAGTATCGAAAAAGAAAAAAATAAATCACCCTCTTTTATGTAAGACATATTTGCCGAGGTAGAAAATCAAAAAAAGATTAATAGGTAAAAAATTAACAATGTATATAAAAGTTCTTTAAGCTGAAAATTATAAAATACTGAAGAAAGAAATCAAAATCAATACCTTAGCAGAATTCTTTGTAGTATTTTTTTTTAGAATTATTTCATTTAACTTTACTTATGTATTTATTTATTTAGAGGGACAGAGTGAGAGAGGGAAAGAAAGTGAGAGCGAACCACCAGGTCCAGGACTCGAATGGCAGTCTCTCATGTGAAAATCCAGTGACTTTAACCACCATTCCACCAGCCAGCCCCAAAGATTTCTTTTTTTTTTTTTCTTTTTTTTTTTGGAGAAGTTTTCGCTATAGGGCGCATGCTCTCGCCAGACAGACAGAGAGAGACATAGAGACAGAAAGTGAGAAATCACCCCCCAGGGGGGATGGTCACGCCGCAATCCCTTCCCCTCCATTCTCCTCTCGGGATCTTGGGCATGCACGCACACGCACCCAGCATGAGTTTTAAGCCACTGGGTTCGGGACGCGAACCGCGGTCGACTACGCGAGAGTCCAGCAACATAGCCATTACGCTAACTGCTGGTTCCCAACCCCAAAGATTTCTAAAGCTGATTCTAAAATATATGGCCATGCAAAGGGACTAGACTACAAAAGAAATTCTGAAAAATAAGAATACAGTTGGAAAACTAACATTGCCTGATTGCAATTCATACTGTAAGGTTTCAGCAATCAAGAGAGAGTGGCATTCATGAAAAATACAGAATTAAAGGCCAATGGAAGTGAACGGAGTAGGCAGAAACAAATCTCATGAGTATATTCAATTTAAAAAAGTTACCAAAGTAATTCAATAGAGAAAGAATAAACTTTTCAACAAATGATGAAGAAACAATTGGACTTCCATAAGCAAGAAGAGAAAAAGAAAAATATTTCAAGCTATACTTCATTCCTTACACAAAAATTAACTCAAAATGTATCATAGACCTAAATATAAAACATAGAAACATAAAATGTCTAGCAAGAGAACATTGAAAACTTCCTTGTAACTTTGAGTTAGGCAAAGTATTCTTAAGTATAACATCCAACACAATTCATTTTTTAAAAATGCATTGAGCTTTATAAAAAATAAAAAAAATTTAAAAAATTAAAAAAAAAACCTTTTCTGTAAATGACCTACCAAAATAAAGAAAAGGCAAGGCAAGCTCTAGATTAACAATAGAGTATAGTCAAGTCACATGTAGGAGAAAGCACTTATATCTAGAATATGTAATGAACTCTTAAAACTCAGTAAGAAAATAATGTATATATTTTTAAACTGGCAAGATATTGAAAAGTCATTTCAGAAAAGAAACTAGAGTCCAGAAAGTGGGAGTAGTGGTTAAGGCATTGAACACACACATGGCTGACCACGGTTTGAGTCCTAGACACAACTGCTTGAAACTCACACAAGGCGTGTGTGCTTGCATGCCCAAAATCCAAAGAGGAGAATGAAGGAAAAGTAATTGCAGTGCAGTCATCTCCCTGTGAATTCATTTCTCACTTTCTCTGTTTCCATTTCTCTCTCCTCTCCAGTGAGCACATGTGCCCTACAGCAAAAATCTCTCCAAAATAAGAAAAGACGTTACATTATTGTAAAAACACACATATACACACACACACACACACACACACACACAAAGATGATCAACATCATTAGTTATGAGAAAAATAAGAATTAAAATCATTGGAAGCCACACTAGACATTAGAATGTCTGAAACTAACAAATATAAATCATAATGCCAATTTCTGATGAAGAATAAGAGTGACCAGAACTCTCAAACATTGCTAGTGTGAGTGTAAATTGCAGCATACACTTTGAAAAGCAGTTTGTCACTTTCTTGCTAAGCTAAACAAGAAAGTCCAGAATTTACCACCTACGTGCATGTAAAAGAAGAAAAACAAAACAAAACAAAAACCTAAGAAATGGAATCAAAAATGTTTCAAACACAAATCACTATCAAGATGTAGTAAAATGTGGGACCAGCAGATGGCATAATGGTTACATCTCTGGACTTCCACACGGCCGACCGTGGTTTGAGGCCCAGACCAGCAACTTCAAACTCACACCACACACACGTTTGTGTGTGCCCAGAATCCAAAGAGGAGAAGAGGAGAATGAAGAAGGGATTGTGATATGGCCATCCCCCATGGGAGGTGGTTTCTCACTTTCTGTCTCTCTGTCTTTCTCTCACCAGCAAGCGCACGTGCCCTATTTTTTTAAAAAAAATTAAAAGATGCAGGAAAATGTAATGAATACATAAGGCCCAGTACCATAGGCTTCCTCAGCCTGTGATGTCATTGGTTACATTTACATTTTCATGTTTACAGAACAGAACCAATAATAAAGTCAACCAAGAATATTATAGGATTTAAATCAGTTCATAAATCTAGATAATTGTGTAGGTTATTTTAGAATTTAATATAGAATTGTGATACATACAAGATCATATTGAAAAACTTGAACTGGCTTTCCTATGATCCAGAGTGTCAATCTTGCCTCTGAAATAAGAAAATGATTTATTTTAAAATCTGCCAGTTTACAAAATGGATACAGACTTTCTTTTCGCAAGAAATATTACCTCATATCTATTTCAGTGGCAAAAAAGAAAACGAACTTCTTTGAGGGAAAATTTAAATTGGTCACCAAAAAAGAGGTTGTGTATGGTAATAAGTTAAATAGAAAGTGCATTTTTTAGTAGATTGTAAAACAAGGAGAAAAGTAGATATGTACTCTGACAATTCTGGATAATAAAATTTCTGCAATTAGACCTTTTTTGATGCCTTTTGTAGACATTAATGTATAAAGAGTTACAACTAGGAAAAATCTAAAGTATCTTATAGATGACTTATAGAGGCATGATCCATCGTGACATGTACTTAACTTTATTCAATGTCACACTGTGGTTTTGACCTATCTTTTTTAATTTAGAGGTGTGTGTGTGCATGTGTATGTGTGTGTGTGTGTGTGTGTTCACATTTGAATATACTCTCAGTTATGCTACTACTGCTGGAAAAAATAAAACAGCTAGATATTCTGCATTCTGTAGAACTGGATCTTACACTTCCAGTGTACCCACCATGAAGAAACAGATTTGCTATATGTAGGCTACAGAATGAAATGTAATAAAAACTAAAATTTTACAGAAATGGAGTATATAAAAGTGGCAGAAAAGAAGGAAATATAATTTATACAGACTATGATAGTGGCAAAAATGAAGAGACACTAAAGTTAAATTGATGATAAGACAAGAGAAGAAAGACATTTAGCCTAACAACATAGCCTGCAAAAACAAATTATGTAAAATTGGCAAAGAGAAAGCTTTATTAAATCTTAATTGCTTGCTAATGAAGTCTATGAACAAATAATGTTAATATTTTTAAAGATTTAGGCTATATGGTAATTAGAAAACATAAAAATAGATTGGACAAATAATTGGAGATGAATCATAAAGACAAATTCTATCCTCAATTTCTAGGTTTTTAACCCCCAGAAGGTTACTTTATGGGAACCACTTCTCAGATAGTAAATCTACAAGCTACGAGCTTTCCTCATCAATGGTTAAACTAACATATGTTATTTAGTATAAATTCACAATTTTCTCCTGAAAAGACTTTTTCATATAGTCTTACATAAAGAGTGTCCTCTGTGATGTAACTAACATCTTTCCTCATGTTGCATTGAGAAATAGCTATTGCTTCTGGTTAGGTCAGTAGCTTGATTTTGATCTCATTCTCATTTACCTAATCCTAAAGTAGTTAGAAAGTAATCACTACAAATAAAATGAGATTTAATTAAAAAACATATTTAGAGATTTCTCTAAGAACTAATATCCCTAGGCTAGATTTCATACTTTATGATATCATAAAATTGAGTGAAGTCATACATTGGTTATTCAAAAATAAATGAATAAAAATTGGAAAATAAACCAGTTTAATAACAAATGTCAGAAATATTCAGACATGAGACAATTTTAAAGCTGAGGTGAGTCCTGGCCTGTTCAGGGAAGCTATGCTCTAAACTCCATCTTTTAGACTCCTGAAATATTCAGACAAGTAGCCGTTTCAAAGCTGAGGTGTGTCCTGGCCTGTTCATGCTCTAAAGTCCATCTTCTAGATTCCCGAAATATTCAGACAAGGTAGGGCAACCTCTGTCCTTCTCTCTGTCTCTAGCCATCTGTCTCGCACACTCTCTCTCTTTACATTTTTAATTAATTTTCTTTTAATTTTTCAACTACTTCTCCTCACCTTGGGCATTTTCTTTTCACTTGCTAATTTCAGAAGCCATTTAAAAGCTGAGATATACCCTGGCCTGTTCACACTATGTGGTTTTCAATTTTTACATGTAAAAAAATAAAAATCCCTCTTTTGGTAGTATTTTCTAGTTTTTTGTTTGTTTGTTTATTTGTTTTTAGCTTTTCTTTATTAACCTTACTTTCCCACTCTAAGCTTCACTATCTACACACTGAATGTCTAGAGAAGCTTAAGCCAAGCATCTCAATACTTTTAGAGTCATTGAAATCCTTAATGCTTATTGAACCTCCTGCTTTAAGGAAGAAATTTCTTTTTATAATCTAAACTAGTAATCTCTTTCTGTTTGCAAAGCACAGTGAAGGAGAGATTTTTGGTCATAGAATAACCAGAAACCACCACAGAGGCACAGGAAACATGAGAAACCAAGAAAATATCTCTCCCCTAAGGGAAAAGAACAATCCCTCATCATCCACAGACAGTACTGTAGAACTCTTGAAAATGTCTGATAGGGAATTCAGAATATTCATAGAAACAAAACTAAACGAGATGAAAGAGCTGAGAGATAACAAACAAAAAAAGAGAGAGAGAGAGAGAGAGAGAGAGAGAGAGAGAGAGAGAGAGAGAGAGAGAGATTTAGAAAAGAAAAAACACCCAAAAAAAAAAAAAAAAAAAAAAGAATCAAATGGAACTATTAGAGATGAAGGCTGTCACTCAGGAAATAAAACCTCCCTCGAAAGTATTAAAAGCAGGATTAGTCCATGCAGAAAACTGAATCTCGGATGTTGAAGGCAAAACCTCTGATTTAGAAAAACAACCAAAAAAACTGAGAAAATAACTCCCCAAATGAGAGTACTATACAAGGAATACTAGACAGCATTAAGTGCCCAAACATCTGGATAATCAGTATCCCGAAAGCTGAGGAAACTAATAAGGGCTTTGATAATCTATTCCATGCAATCTTGGAAGAAAACTTCCAAATCTAGAGAGCCATTCAAATATCCAGACCCAAGAAATATAAAGGACCCCTAATAGAATCAACCCAAGAAGATCTTCTCCAAGGCACATCATAGCCAGACTGGCTAAATCTACAGACAAAGAGGCAAAAATTGGCAAGAGAGAAAAGTCAGGTTACTTATAAAGGTTATCCTATTAGACTAACCTCAGACCTCTCATCAGAAATAATGCAAACGAAGAAAGAATGGGAAAATATATTCAAAGTGTTAAGTGAAAAACAGTTTCAACCAAGAATACTATACCCAGCGAGATCATCCTTCATATGAAAAGAAAAGATAAAAAAACATTTTCAGATAAACAAGACCTGAAAGAATTTGCCCACAGCAGACCCACTCTTCAAGAAGTTCTGAAAGGAGTGTTCTACCAGGAAAACTAAAGACACATATAGAAATAAGAGAATAAAAGGCAACCATGAAAATGACCAATTTAATACTATGGACAAGAAATAACAATAATAATGTTGAATGGTAACTTCCAGGATTTAAATGGAAAGATTGGACCACAGTAACACTGCATATTCAACAGAAGAGAGTTTGAACATAAGACTAAACTGGTGAAATAGAATTTTATGACTTTTTATGTGAAACAGTACTCCTTTTTTTTTTTTACTATGCTTTGTTTTGTCAATTTTAGCATTTTACTTACTTTTGAGGTATTGATAGGTTCAGCAATTTGTTAAAATATTTTTCTTGTTTGTTTCTTTAAATGGAAACAACTTTTCTTCCTTCCTGATTCTTCTGGAATTGGAAATATTTGGGAGTATTCTTATTTTGTGGCAGAAGGGTCATTTGCATAAGTTCAATAATGCTTATTGCATTGAATCGGAAATTGGAAATACTCATATTGGACAGGTCTTTGACTGGAATGTCATACCTGAAGATTAATCAGAAAACTATGGAACTAAGGTGGATCTCAAGTAAGCCAACAGAAGCTCTTAGAAAGATGGCCTGGCACCATAAATAGTTCTGCCTGGCAGAGAGGATTAGAGAAGATA
>NW_006159732.1:5727748-5751789 GCF_000334495.1 Tupaia belangeri chinensis
TTGAATAGTTGACATGTAAATATTTTCTCAAAAATATTTAAAACCATCCTGTCTCTGTTGTTATAGAGTCACAAACAAAATTATACAAAATTATAAGAAATATCTTCAACATTATCTGTAAAATTCAGTATTTTGAAATTCTGAAAGTTGTTTAACTGTCAAGAACTATGGAGTATGAACTAAAATTTTTTGATATGTAAAGTAAATATTTGTGGAAAAGTGTAAAAATAAATAATGAAAAATATAACAAATGTCAACTTTGACATACAATCATCCACTGCATAGTAATGTTTAGTTAATGATGCGCTGCATACACGATGGTGGTCCTGTAGATTTGACAGGCTATATACTATTGGGTTGTCGGAAAAGTCATGATACACGTTTCTGACAACCCAATATATAGCCAAGGTAAACAGTCATCTACACTATAATTTGTTTAAGTATGCTCTGTATATTCGCACAACAAAATCACTTGATTATATATGTCTCAGAACATATATCTCTATACAACACAAGACTGCATTTAAACTCTAAATAAAAGCTCAAAATACTATAACTCAGGGACATTTAATATAAATCCACATCCTACTATGATATCCCCACCCAGATCCCTCAATCTTTTATTCTTTTAACAAATGCTGCATATGATTTCACAATTATAGACAAGGTATAGAAGTAAATAAACTTCTACCCTAAAGGAGTTTATAATCTGTTTGGGAGATAAGACCTGCACATGAAAATTTATGTAAGAAAAAGTTAAAGAAAAAGGAACGACTGTCATCAAGTGATACAAACACACACTTTTGAGTTCAAAGGAGAGAGTCAACTGAGCTGGACTGTTAGTGGGGCATCTGTGCTATGTTGGAGACTGTGCTAGAGTTAGGAACACACAGAATAAGACATGCTTTTGTTTCTCCTGCAGTTGTGTTCACAGACTAGCACAATGTAATCACACGAACAATGTAAACTAAGTCTAAAAGTATACATGTGGTTTAAGTAAGTACATCAAAAGATAGCGGACCTTGAAAATATAAAGACTGGAGAAGGAAAGTAGTGCTTTTGAAGATCCCTGGATTAGGCATTTGACACACAGTGTTTTTCAATACAACAAAGTCATTACTATTTTTATCCCCTTTTCCTGATGAGAAGACAAGTTAAGAGAGGTGAAAGACCTTGCTCCAAATCATTTAGCTAGTAAATGGCAGAGTGGAGATGATCATTTGAGCCTAGTTGGCTACAAACTTCCTTTTATAGGCTGAGATGTCAAGAGAGGAGTCCCTTTTCCCACACATTTTATGTGAATAGAAAGTTCCCGCTCAACTCTCATTGGGAACAGGTCTGTGATCATAACATCTAAACCTCCAATATTACTTCTGTATAAGTGTTTTTATTGCTGTGTAACAAATGACTGAAAATGTGGAAATTAAAAATACACATTTATTCTCTCAGTTCATGTGGGTCAGGAGTCTGCTAACAGCTTAACTGGATCCTCTGCTAAGGAGTTCACTGGCTGCAATAAAGGTAGAGCACCCTTCCCATTTGAGACTACGTGTGCTCTTGCGAGTTCCCGCGGGAGAACTCAGTCCCTTACAATGGCAGCACTGAAGTGCTCAGCTCTTAGAGCCTGCCTTCAGTTCCCCACTGCACTGCCCTCTCCATAGGGAGTTCACACTTTAGCAGCTTGCTTCTTCAAGACTAACAGGAAAATGTGTCATTCACAGGAGGCTGTCTCTCTTTTAAGAGCTTCCACTTGATTTCCCCTGATGATCTCCCTCTTTATTACAGCAGTCAGTCTTTGTCTTTGGGGGATATCTTTCAAGACCTCCAGTGGATGCCTGAAACCTCAAATAATACTGAACCTTACATGTTTTATCCTATATATACATACCTATGGTGAAGTTTAATCTATAACTTGTTCACAGTAAGGGATTAACACTAAAATAATAAAATAGAACAATTATAAGAATATACTGTAGTAAAAGTTATATAAACCTGGTCTCTCTCTCAAAATACCTTATTTTATTATTCTGTGGGTAACTAAAAACATGAAAAGCAAAACTGTAGGTAAAGACTACTATATTCAAAATCACTGATATTGGTACCATAATAACATATTAAAAAATCTTTCACTTTTGCCAAACAACATAACCTAATCATGGAGATGACAGTCCCTTACTTTTGCTGTATTCTACTGATTAGCAGCAAGTCACAGGGCCTGCCCACATTTAAGAGAAGTGGCTTATTCAAGGGCACGAATCTGGAAGGCAGGCTACTGGGAGGTCACCATAGGGTCTGAATTCACAACTTTGTGCATGTTCCTCTTCAGATTAAATACAAAAAGAAAGTTAATGAATGGTTATTTGGAGGTATATAACCCATGCTTATGAATCTCTAGCCAGGGAGTAGGAAATAGAAAGCATTTAGCAAGGGCAAATGTCAAGTAATAACTGGTTTGTGTTGGGATACCTGAGATTTTGACACTGAGCAGACACCAGGTACCTGCTTATGAAGCTCTTCTCACAAAATTATTGTAACAAATTAATTGACCATGATTTGAAACACCAAAAGTTAAAATATCACTTTACACAATGATATATGCATTTCAGAAACAGAAATACTGGAAAAGAATTCGAAATGCCTACATCTACTATGATATAGAGATAGCAAGTGAATAGAAATTCATTACATGACTGTTTTTTGTTTGTTTGTTTTGGGTTTTTTTGTTTATTTTGTAAATTTTTGCTGTAGGGCACATGACCTCACCAGAGAGAGACAGACAAGGAGATGAGTGAGAGAGGGAAAATGAGAAATCACCCCCCAGGAGGTATAGTCATATTGCAATCCCTCATTCTGCAATCCCTTCTCCATTCTCTCGGGATATGGTGCACATGCGCACATGTACCCACCACATTTTATGAGCTACCTGGTCAGGGGTTCCAAACAAAGTCAGTCATGTGGGATCCAGTACCTTAACCCATCATGCCTTATGCTGGCCCTAGATGACTTGGTAGAGGCACATAGAAAAGTTTATAAATATTGATTAATTTGGAAATCAAATGCATGAACTACATAATTGAGTTATAGTAAGCTTAAATACTTTGTATAATGTTTAATCTCCTATTTGACCAGTGAGAAACCCAAGAGGGGATTTCCAACCTTTCACTGGTTCACCTCATGTTTATTACTACAGTGTAAGTGAATCCAAAAAACCAATGAGCCACTATACTCACAATCAAGGAAGTTTGTTTTATGGCAACTCACAGACCTCATCCTGAAATGTTCAGCAAAATTCATCCAAGTTGAAGCCTGATTACATCCCAGGCCAACAATAACTGTGTAACTTTGTTCAATTTTGGCCTGGTCATTGTCACTTTATACCCAAGAACACTTACTTTGCTCCATGTCATCTCTTTGTTCTGATAAATATCATAAAATAGACCAAGTAGGTGTTGACCTTCTTTTTTTTCTTTTCTTTTTCTTTACTTTTCTGTTTTACATTTAATCACTGAACATCTTTACAGCATACAAAATGAATCTTCCCAGCTTGAATACACTGCATATTGGTCCAGTCAAAGATATTACCATACACATCATAATCAACAGATAATTTTCCATTTTTGTGTTCATTAAATGCTTTACATTTTTCTTCAAACTGATTCTCTCCCTTCTGAGAAGCTGTTGACTTTTATTTGCAGCATTTTAGAATAAGTTCACCCTCCAAGATTAGGGAGAGGTGGCATTTATCAGGATCAGATATTTTACTTAGGAAGCCACATATACCAAGGGATTCTAAGTGCTCCACAAAAGGAATGCAAGCTGGAAGAGTTACTGCTATAACTCTAAACTACCTACTGAACTGGAACACACTCATAAACTTCAATTCCTGTCTCCAGGTTTATATCTGCTATTGTAATAACGGTCTGCACCAAAAAGAGTTTAATCTTTACCCAGTTTTCTTTTTTTTTTTTTAAGTCACAAACATTAATTTGGTGGTGTCCAGAGAATACTGGGCTTAATTATCACATAGATTTTGTTAAATCTAATTTAAAACCATAAAATTGCATCTTATTCAGAACTTGCCCCATTGGAACTTCTAGATATACCTAATACCCTGTCCAATACAATCCTCTTACCGAAGAATTAATAGGCTTATAAGACTTGGAAAGAGATTTTGCCATAGGGTGTCACACTGCTATGACTAAGTTGTTCTGAAAAATGCTGTCTTTATGTGTTTCACTATTTCTGAAATACTCTTCTTATAAATCACATTGAGCATCGCTGGCTTTTATTAGGGAACAGAAATGTACTTCTAACCTCCAGGCATAATAGAAAATAACCTCCTTTTCCCATTTAAATTCCTTCAACAAATCAACTCTAAATTTTAATGTCTGAAAACCTTGCCTTTGTATTATGTCACAACCATAGGCTGATGCCCAGGTTAAATTTTCTCTCAGCATACTCTCGTATGCATGAAGTTTCATTATCAATGATTTATAACTTGAAGCTTTTATGATTGTTAAAATGCACATATTTGTAGGAGAAGAAACACTTTATCCTAACAATGCTTTTTTTAGTGTTTTGTAGAAACAGAATTTTCTGACAGTGAATGAGAGGAGAGAGCATAAGGATTTAGGACTTGAAACCTATTTATACTGAAGTCACCACTTATTAAATATACAAAGGTACTCCAAAATGTTTAGTGAACAATGGATTTAAAATTCAATTTTATTTTGGTGCAAAAACATTTGAAAATCCATATACAGTTTTCATCATAATATGTTTTTCCATGAACTTTTTGAAAAATTTCCTTATATTTAGACAGACATAAGAATTTCCATGAATTTCATACTCTTTATAATCATTGACATTGACATCAATTTTATTTTGGTGCAAAAACATTTGAAAATCCATATACAGTTTTCATCATAATATGTTTTTCCATGAACTTTTTGAAAAATTTCCTTATATTTAGACAGACATAAGAATTTCATACTCTTTATAATCATTGACATTACAGTAAATATGGTCACTAATTCCATACTGTTTCAAAGGAACCATCAAAGCCATAGCGATGAACTGTAACCTAATGGGGGCAGATCTACATATTGAATGGATGTCCGAATTCAAGTCAGTATGACTTCTCTTCATCTTACGTACTTAGAGAATATCCAAGAAGAATATCCCAGAGAAATACGTACAAGCAGAAATATAAGAGGTAGAGTTACTGAGTCATTACTTCTTTGAGATAACTTAACTGGAGGTTAATACTCCAGAGCAGTTGCTCGGAACAGTATCCACATCACATCAAAGCCATAAATCAATTTTATATTTTAAAAAAGCTCAATCAAAATTTCTATTCATAGCAAGTGTGGTGACCTATAGGTATAATTTTTTTTTACATAGAGAACATTTATAATGCTGTGTGAAATATTAAAACAGCCTTCATCAATTCATAGGTGAACTCACTTTAAAATAAGGACTATCCTCAGAGGTAAGAAATAGCATGAAAAATTAACTCCAAAGAGTTATGCAGAACCCTGAAACAGGAATTTGCTCTGAGTGGGAGTTTCAGAGACCCCTGAATACAGGGGGCAGGAGACAACACCTAGAGATGAAATAGAGTAAAAGATCAAGATGAACACCTCCAAATGAAAGAACGGGGAGGGAAAGGAAATACCAGCAAAAGGTCTACTAGCTAAAAATTGTCCCACAAAAGGAGGATAAATTACTTCCTGTCTAGATCTAAGAAAGTCTATCTAGTAGTCCCAGTTCTGGGTAAGAAAGAATAAGCATACTATAACCTGTCTCTCTCACTGAATGTAGCCATAAAACCTATACAGAATGCATGGACTCTAAAAGAATAAATGATAGCGGGTGAACTGGAAAAGAACACAATGCAAAATGCTACCAAGCTGATGGTGATTGTCTCCATTTGTTTCAAGGTATCACCTATCTAGACTCAAGGTACCCCAGAATATGGATCTGGGGGCACCTGAAGCAAGGGAGAGGGTTCCCCAGATGCTCCATTTTATTGAGAGGAATGGGAAAGGAGATTCCTAATACTTAGAGAAAGCAAGAGCAAAGTTCACCACTCGTCTCTATTGTTTTCTGTTTTGTCATGTCATGGTCCCCAAACAATCTCCCAGCAGTGACATCCACAGTAACAGTCAGGGCCCCAAGGTTTCTAAAATTTGAGGGAAGGAAAACTCTTTTTGATCAGAGTGGTATTAGTTCTAAGAGGAAGGGACAAGAATGACCATTTGCTTATTTATTTATTTTTTTTTTTTGGAGAGGTTTTTGCTATAGGGCGCATGCACTCGCCAGACAGACAGAGAGAGACATAGAGACAGAAAGCAAGAAATCACCCCCCAGGGGGTATGGCCACGCGGCAATCCCTTCTCCTCCATTCTCCTCTCGGGATCTTGGGCACGCACGCACACGCGCCTGGCATGAGTTTTAAGCCACCGGGTCCGGGACACGAACCGCAGTCGACTACGTGGGAGTCCAGCGGCATAGCCATTACGCTAACTGCTGGTCCCACCATTTGCTTTTTTTTATTTCTTTTTCTTTCCATCATTTGACTTCAGAAAGGAAGTAGGCAGCAGAGCAGTACAGCAAGAGCCTCAGTTTTAAGCAAGAGGACTGAATAGAGGAATATCAAGGAATCTTTTAGGAAGCTACGAAATTAAGATAACTTTCTTAACTGGATAAATCGAATCTATTTTTAAATAATAATAATAACAATAATAATGTGGTCCAGCCTAGTGGCACAGATGGAACAGCAGTGGTGGAAGCCACATGACTGACTGTGGATTCATATCTCCAGACTGCTTAAAAACACACAGGGTGAAGGTGTATGCCCAAGATCCTGATGAGCTGAAAGGCTAGGAAAATAAGATTGTGTCATAATGAGACCTTCTCGAGAGTGCTCGTCTCTCTCTCACACATACATACTCTCTATTATGAATAAAACAAATAAAATTTTCTTTGAAAAGGTAATTACAGGGGTCAGTAGGTGCTGGACTCATACATGACCATGGTTAGAGTCTGGGATCCATTGGCTTGGAAAATGCTAGGTGCATGTGCTTGTGTGCCCAAAATCCCAAGGGATTGCAACATGGCCATCCACTCTGGAGGGTGATTCATCACATTTTCTCTCTCTGTCCCTCCTGTGAACACCCAGACCCTATAGCAAAACTCTAAAAAACAGAAAAGTAATTAAAATAAAGATCCCCCAAAATTGTGAAATTTGAAAGCATTACATGCAAGTTTCAAGAAGTCAGGTATGCAACTATCGTCATTTGTCTCTTCTAAGCTTCATAGTAGGTGCATCATTGTTTGTCTTATTATTGTCATTACAGCTATTTAAGCTCTCTGTTGTGGACACTTCTGTAATTAAAATATATTTTATCCAAAAAGTAAAAATGCTATAATGGAAAATAAGCATGTTTTCATTCATGTATGTGTAAAGCCTATCTGTAGTATAAAGTCTACAGGAAAAAGTTGTACTTAGGCATCCTACATGGTAAAATCAGAATGAAAGTGTCTGGATCTCCTATCATTAACTGTCTACATGACTTGTTTGAATCATTTAATACTTCATGGACTCAATGTTTTTTCTAAAAATATAACTGACTTGGACAAATTTTGTTTAAGACATGGTCACACATCTTGTGATTCTTTTAAATTAACTGATCATCAGGCTCTGTTTTCAACCTAACCTGAATATTTCATGTATTTAGAGTAAAATCTTGCATTCTTGAAAAAGAATAACAAAGTGGATGTCACATAAAAATTCAACTCTTGTTGTCCATGAATAAAGTTTTACTGCAACACAGCAATGCTCATGAAATTATGTATTGCCTATGGCTATCTTGGTATTGTAACATCAGAGTTGAGTCCAATGTGTTACTCTCATTACTTTTCACTGCTGTCTAATACACAGGTCTCAATGACATATGATAACTTGACCATTCATCAAATGCCATAGTTATCTCCATGTTACAATTTGTTTTCTTTTTTATTACCACCACATACCATCTTGTAAAAACAAGAAGAATAAACTTTATATTTTCAAGACATGGTCAGATATGGATTTTGCTATTCAATTAGATCTCAAAGAATCATGATCATTATATAATGATACTACCATTGGGCTAAAAGATTACACTATATGTTGATTTTGCAAGATTAAAAACTCATGACAATATTGACTGCTGCACAAGAAATGTGTCAAGAGAAAATGAATGTGTTTAGGACTACTAGCCTTTCTACAAGTACAGCTGTTTAAAGAATTGAGAGAACATTTGGAGAAAAATCAAATAATATATTCTTTTAAAAAAAGAAAAATGATTTAAAGAGCTTTTCTTGACTCCTGGTAAACTAAGAGATGTTACCAGTACTACTCAGTTGTTTAAAGTTTCAATGCTGAGTTTAAAGTGACTGAAAAACTACTTTGAATAAACTGAATGGAGTAGTAGTAGTAGTAGTAAGGATATTTTTAAAGAAGTTGAGAAAACACTAACTAAATACAAACTGAAGTGGAATCTGCTAAGATATATTATAATTAATTCTGGTAACAATATGTTTGAAGCATAAAAGTGTTTAGTTGAACAGATTTACAAAGCCTGTAGAAAGGTAAGCTGTTTAAAAGCCTGTGGTTTGGACCAGCATGCGGTATGGTTGTTAAGGCACTGTACTTCCACATGTTCCACCATGGTTCAAGTCCCAGACCCAGAAGCTTGAAAATCATTCTGGACTCATTCGTGTATGTGCCCAAAATCTTAGGAGGAGAACGGAGGACAAGGGATTGAGGTGTGACCATCCCTCTTAAAAGATGATTTCTCACTTTCCCCTTTACTGTCTCTTTCTTTCTCTGTCTCTCTCCAGTGAGCATAAAGTAAATAAATAAATAAAGTCTGTGATTATTACTGTATCATTTATCAGTAAGTACTATGTAGAGAACATTTAAATTTATCATGTTACTGAACTAGCAGTGTCAAGGGTGAATTTCATCTCTTTTGTGAACTTAATTATTATCAATTCAATGAATAGTTGTCTAAACTGACCATCCTAACATGCCTAATTTAAACTTTTTTGTAATTCTTTTTTAGTTCAAGCCAAGAATAAAATGTTTCAAATTCAGAAGAAATACCCTCCAACATTATTATTGAACACTGAATGGCTTTGGAAATTAGCTTTTGCTGCAGAAATATATCTAAAACATGCCATGGCAAAGTTATTTCCATGACAACTAAAGTCATTGGAGTCAAATGTAATGTTAAGCAGCTTTGTACACAGCCCATGATATCAAGTTATAAAACAAAAATTATACTCCATCCATTCAGAGTTACAGTAGGTATATTTTATAAACCACATTTTCAAAAGCTTTATACAAGTGCAAAAAACAAATGCATATTTCAAAATCCACCTAACTGTGCAATTGAGGTGCTTCTATATAATTTTCTATTGTAAGTTACTAGTCTGCAATAAAACTACAGGCCAAAAAGCAAGTATCAAAAGAAGAACTAATAGAAATATAGAAATGCTTTCTTTTTATTTCCATAAGGTTTTTGCCTTAGAGTACATCTGTTCACCAGAGGAAGACAGAGAGAGAGACAGTGAGAGGGAAAGTGAGAAATAACCGCTCAGGATGGATCGCCACACTGCAATCCCTTCTCCACCATTCTTCTTCTGGAATTTTGGGCAGCATACACATACACACACACACTCACACACACACACACACACACACACACACACACACACACACACACAGCCTGATTTTCAAGCTACCAGGTCAGGGACTTGAACCATGGTCAGCTATGTGGGAGTTGAGCACCTTAACCACTACATCATCTGCTGGCCTCAAGTTTATTCTTTCCATTGATAGACTTATAGTACGAAAATGTACTCAATTATATTATTTTTTTAATCTCACTAGTAAAAATATTAGGGATAATTTGTTTTATCTTTTATTGCATAAGTACCTATCCCAATATCCTTGATTTTGCCTTTGGACTGCAAAATCTTAAATATCTTTACTATTAGATCCTTTAAAGTTTACCAACCCTTAGACCTAATTATAAAATTAAAAATACCCAAGTTAGCCCACACGGAGTTATTCACACACTCTTTTACACTTTACCAACCCATCTTTCTACATTCTCCTTACTAGGACATTATCAACATGATGGCATTGACATAACTGATAAACATGATCCTTGGTGGGATGATGAAATGTTTACATTCCCTCTGGTGTATAATTAGCAGAGTTGGAAATGTGCTACCTATGGCAGGATGAAGGAAGGACCCTGCTAAGCCAGTAAGGTAAAATCAGACTGCTCATTAATTCACAGAAAGAAAAAAAAACATCACATTAAGTCATAGAGATACCATTAGCTATTTATTTTCTTCACTAAATATAACATGTCTGAAATAATAGCTGGAATTACTGCTACCCACTCATTACGTTTTTTACAGTCCACTATGCTATAGGCTCTAGCTCTTCAGTGCTGGACATACCTCAATTTAAATGGATGTATGAAAGAATCATGACCTGTACATACATCTTCTAAGACTGACAGTGTCACTAATCCCTCTGATTTCCCTAGTGATTAGGTATCCATTTTGATTTATTTGGGGGATATTAATGAGAAATTCCAGCAGCTCCCACATGGCCTTTGTTAGTATTCATTAGTTAAGAAGCAATGCGGTGATTCTGTTAAGTGGCTGAAAATATTTATTTCTATTACTAACTGAGGAACTGAGGAAATAATGACAGAAATGTTACTTTCCCCAGAGATACCAGGCCCACTGTGATACGTGGATTTTGACCCAAACTCCATTTATTTAAATACCTTAATTTTACCATTCTGTCTGGTAGTGCTCAATGGTATTGTGAATTTGATACTTCAGAAAAAAAAATGAAAAAAAAAAGTTTAAATTCTGGGTATGGCACTTTATCCAGTTCAATATTACTTTAGTAAATGGTTGCAGGTTTTCAGGAAAAAGAAAGATTTTATATGAAGTGGCTGAAAATATTTATTTCTATTACTAACTGAGGAACTGAGGAAATAATGACAGAAATGTTACTTTCCCCAGAGATACCAGGCCCACTGTGATACGTGGATTTTGACCCAAACTCCATTTATTTAAATACCTTAATTTTACCATTCTGTCTGGTAGTGCTCAATGGTATTGTGAATTTGATACTTCAGAAAAAAAATGAAAAAAAAAAGTTTAAATTCTGGGTATGGCACTTTATCCAGTTCAATATTACTTTAGTAAATGGTTGCAGGTTTTCAGGAAAAAGAAAGATTTTATATGTACACAAGCATACAAGAGGCAATGGGTCTTACCACAGTGGGTCCTGCTAAGGTATGCCTGGCCGCTGCTCTACTGGAGAAGTGAAGGTCTGTGAACTAGCTCTCATGTTAGTTTGAGAAGATAGCATTAATTGTGGTGACGTAAGTCAGCTTAAACTACTGTTAATACTATTGCTTGAACAGATCAAGGCAAAAACTTTGTGAACTGCCCATTGTTTTAATCCTAGATATTGTATGATTAAATAACGATTCCCAAAGGTCAGTTGGATTCAAATTATGCTGATTTCTCAGGGCCATGCTATATCTTGGTAACCATGTCCACTTATTCTACAATAATTAAGGGCTTCGTTTTCATCAAAATCAAAATTTTATTTCATTGAAGACTCTCCTACCGTTGTTTCTCCTTTCAAGCCTAGGAAATGCAGGTATTACGCAGTTCTTCAGAGTAGAATATCCTCTGCATCAATGTAACTATCTGTGTTCTGGTGAAGGCAAAGTTGGAGCTTTCTCTTTCTAAATATTTAGATTCCTTCCTCTATATTCCATTTAGCAATTTCTGGAATTCCTATCTTTATTCAATATATACTGCTGTCTAGTCCAGTTTTAGTTAATAAACCAGGCTTTTCTTAGCTACTCAAGGATAATCTTTTTTTAACAGCTTTTGACTAACAAAAAATAGACTCATTTAGAGTCACAGATTTTTCTCTGTAATGTAGCACCCTTACTATCTATTACAACACAACTCTGCAGATTTTAGCTGATACAAGTTTTTTAAGTCTTTCAAAGTACTTCATGTGTAAACCTCTCCTTTGGGTTTGAATTTACAATCAGCCTTGTTCACTGGAGAGCTTTCTGATCCTAGTTATAGAAATAGATGATGAGCGTGACAGGGATTGGAAACAAGAATTAATATCTGACTGCAAGATAACAAGTCCATGAGTTTAATGTAGAGTCTTTGAGCAATGCAGATCAGGTTATCAGATAGATGAAGAGGAGAAGAGGGATGGCTTCTACTAATATGGCAAGTTCTAGATCATTTTAGCAAATGGTGCTGGAAAAACTGAGTCCGCATCTTTCACCATTAACACAAATCAACTCAAAATGGATCAAAGACGTGAACCTAAGATCTCAAACTATAACACTACTGGTGGAAAACACTGGGGAAACTCTGGGAGACGTTGGGGTAAGCAAAGACTTCTTAAATAAGACTCCCAAAGTACAAGCAATAATACCTAAAATAGGCAAGTGGGACTACACCAGATTAAGAAGCTCTGCACAGTAAAGGACACAGTAATTAGTGAGAATTGACAACCCTCAGAATGGAAGAATATTTTTGTAAAACATGCCTCGGACAAGGGACTGATAACCAGAATACACAGATACACGGGGAACTGAAGTAGCTTACCCGAAAAAAAAAAAAAAAGTCTAACCCAATTAAAAGATGGAAAAATGAGCTGAACAAAAATCTCTCTAAGGAAGACATATGAGCAGACAAAAATAATATGAAGAAATGCTCAACATTCATCATAAGGGAGATGCAGATCAAAACAAGAACGAGATATCACCTAACCCCAATCAGAATGACCAAGATTAAAAAACAAAAAATGGTAAGTTCTGGTGGGGGTGTGGTGAAAGGGGAATTCTCTTACACTGCTGGTGGGAATGTAAACTGGTCCAGCCACTGTGGAGAACAATTTGGAGATTCCTCAAAAATCTACAAATAGAACTACCATATGATGCAGCAATCCCACTCTTTGGTATCTACCCAAAGGTAGGAGAACACTCAGTCAGAAAAGCACTTGCACATTGATGTTTATTGTGGCACTATTCACAATTGCTAAGACATGGAACCAACCCAAATGCCCACAAACAGATGAATGGATTGAAAAATCATGGCACATATACTCTGTGGAATACTATTCAGCCATAAACAATAAAAAAAACCCTGGCTTTTAATAGAAAGTGGAAGAATCTGGAAGATCTACTGCTGAGTGAAGTAAGCCAGGCTATGAAGGAGAGACATTGTATGTCCCCACTTAAGGTATACCGAGTGTCTGCACTCTATGACTGAAACTGATTGAATAAAGGATATAGAAACACAGTAAATGGATGTACATACCAGATATAGTGTGTGTGAAAGAATAGGGTCTCAGGAAGGACATTTAGAAGGAAAAAAAAAGAGAGGCAAAGCATTAATGGGACAAAGAAATGTGGTATTATCTGTTGAGATATTTTATAGTTTTATCAATTGGACTAGGAAGAAATGTTCACCTGTTGAAATATTCACTTTGTAAGCTAAATAATGTGATTGAATGTATAAAAGAAAATGAAATAAAAAATGTTAATAAAAATAATAAAATAAAATTACAAACCCACAGTTAACATTATACTAAACAAAGAAAAGTTAAAAGCTTTTCCTCTAAGAACAGAGACAAGGTAAGGATGTCCACACCACTCTTTTTTTTTTCCCTAAGGTTTTTGTCATAGGGTGACTACACTTGCCTAAGAGACAGAGAGAGAGAGAGAGATGGTGAGAGAGAAACAAGAAATCATCCCCCAAGGGGAATGGCCATGCCTCAGTCCCTTCTTACGCTTTCCCCTCTTGAGATTTGGGCATGCACACACACGCACCTGGTGTGATCTCAGGCTTCCACGTCTAGAACTCAAACTATGGTCAGCCATGTAGAAGACCAGTACCTTAACCACCATGCCACCTGCTTACCCCCCCCCCACTGGCACCACTCTTATTCAATACAGTTCTGAAAAATCTTTGCCAAAGCAATCAGGTAAGTGATATAAAGAGAGTTCAAATTGTAATACAACAGAGGAAGTCAAATTCAAATTGTTCTTATTTGCAGATGACATCACTTTAAATACAGAAAAACCTACAGACTCTACACACACACATACACACACACACACTGTTAACTGCTAGAACTAATAAACAAATTAGTAATGTTGAAAGATACAAAATCGACACACAAAAATTAGAAACATTTTCATACACCAAACTAGCTATAAAATGAAATCCCACTTACATCAATCACCAAAAAAAATAAAATAAAATAAAAGAGAAAGAGAGAGGATAAATTTAACTAAGGAGGTGAAAAATGTCTACAGTGAAAACTATCTAACACTGATGAAAGTAATAGAAAAAGACACAAAACATGCAAAGACATTCCCTGTTCATGAGTTAGAAGAATATTGTTAAAATGTACATACTCTCCAAAGTGAACTCTGTTGAGCTGCCAAAATACCAATGGCATCCTTCATGAAAAAATTATAAAATTTCTGTGGAATCACACACACACACACACACACACACACACACACACATTTAAAAAAATAAAAGTAAATAAAAAATAAATAAAAAAAAAAAACCATAGCAAAGACAACCCTGGGTAAAAAGAATAAAGCTAAGGGCCAGCCAGTGGTATGATGATTAAGGCAGCAGGATCCCATATGGCTGACTGTGCAGTTTGAGTCCTGGATACGATGGCCTGAAAAACATGCTGGATACAAGTGTGACCAAACTTCCAAAAGAAGAGCAATGGCAAAGAGAGGATTGCAACATCATCACCCCCCGCAAGGGGAGATTTCTCACTTTCTCTTTTGCTTGCAGTCTTTCTGTGGTAAGTACACCTGCCCTCTGGTAACAATATTTAAGAACAATTAAAATTTTAAAGAATAAGATAGCAGTACCACATTAATTTACTTCAAAATATACTACAAAGTTATGGCAATCAAAACATAATGGTACCAGTTTAAAACAGACACAGAGGCCAATGAACAAGATAGAAAACCAAGAAATGAATATATATATATATACATATATATATAAATGATTTTCAACGAAGTTGCTAAGATTATTAATTAATAAACACAAAGTCTCTTCGATAAATGATGCTGGACTATTTGGCCACCCACATGCAGAATAATGAATCTAGATTCCTATTTCTAATCTTAAACAAAAATCAACTCAAAATAGAGTCAAGACTTAAACTTAAGACCTCAAACTATGGCACTACCAGGAGAAAACATGGGGAAATATTTTAGGACATTGGTTTATGCAAAGAAACAGTGGTGAAAAAAAATTTCAAAAGCACAAGCAAGAAAAGCAAATATAGACAAATAGAAGTATAGCAAACTAAAAAGGTTCTGCATAGCAAAAGAAACAATCAATAGGGTTATGAGATGACTCACAAAATGGTAGAAAATATTTTCAAACTGCATCCAATAAAGGATTAATAAGATTACAAAAAAATCAGTAAGAAAAAAATGAATAACCCTATTAAAAATTATTTGTCGAAGATAACAGATATGGTAATATCTTTGACTGGGCCAATATTCAGTGTATTCTGGATGGGAAAATTAAATTTGTATGCTGCAATGATATACAGTGAATGAGTATAAATTTTTTTAATGATCAAAGGACATTTCTCAAAATGAGACACACAAATTGCCAACGAATATGTTAAAAATATGCTCAACATTTTGAATTATCAGGGCAATGCAAATCAAAACCATGAAATATATTGCAACAGTATTTTGCCCCTACATTTTTTTCTTTTGGTAAGTAAGAAATAAATAGTACATTCATCTTTGAATTAGAGAATATCATGAGCTTCTATTTGACATTTTTAACAATATTTTTTTGTGTGGATGGATGTAATGGTAGCAGTTACCAAATATTGAACTCTTTTTCATTATTTCTTCCCAGAAGACTCTTTAAATGAAATTTAGCAATCTGGAAACTTTGTCTTTAGTAGTTTTTTAATTTAGAAAGAACGTGCCAGTGAAATTCAGCAAGGAATTAAGTCAGAAAAAGAGCAAGCAATTTTATTGCTAATGAAGTCAGAGATATCACTTTTGTGATCGATTGAACTACAGGGGGATTAAAATTGCTCTTACCAGCCTGAGTTCTATCAGTACAAGAAAAAAAATGCATGTAATTTTTAAAGATAGTCATATAACCATATATGTTGAAGATGATTTTTTCTGGTCCAAGAAACAATTTCATTACATGGCATAGATCAAAAGGTGAGTTTTCAAGGTTAATTCATCTGAAATCATACTTAATATAATAATTTTCTTGGTACTGAAATATTATACATTTGGCAGTACTAATGACATAATTTGGCAATCTCTTCACTGAAAATGGTTCCTTTCATGAAAATGGGTACCTGGAGATATATTTATGCATACTCTAACTCCATTTTAAGTGCAAAGAATTACTCTAGATAAATGCATCACTAACTTTGAGTGGTTAAGTAAGCAGTGGTGTTAAGTCCATAAAGTCCAGTAATAGTGGGCATCATTTGGGGAAGAAAAGTAACACGGCAGTGATAGTCTAAGAACTGGAAACCCTTTTGTCAGAACTAGGGCCTACTTAACATTCATGCTCCCCTTCATTCTTACAGACTTCTTACAGTCTGGCAATGTGCCAACTAAAATGAGCATTGTTCAGCCTCCCTAATAACCCTTGGGGCCCTTATGACACATTTCTGATCAATAAAACATAAGCCATGTTCTGCTAGGGCTTTCTGGAAATGCCTTCTATCACTGAGATAAGAGTTTCCTCTTTATTGTTTCTGCCTTTGTCTTTATCCTGGAATATGGTCTGGGGCTTTGGCAGCCCTAGTGAAGAGATGAGTATGAGAGCCACATACCAATGAGCATGGGACAGAAAACTGAAAGACTGGAAGACAGAAACAGGGATGGTCTCATGGGGCTGCTACCTCAGACCTGGACTACTTACCTCAATAAATTCTTATTTTGTACCAAAATAAATTTCTTCTTGTGTAAACCACTGTAGTTAAGATTCTGTTACAGCACACCAAATACAATTACTAACTGGTGACCATTCTTACTCTAACTACTAAAAAATGATAACACATGCTTTGAATGTGGGCAACTACACATGTGGGCATTCATCAAGCATCTTAAATCATATTGGTGGAAGAAAACCCACTCCATAAGACTATCATGAGCTACTGAAATAGTTGCTCTCCACTAATTTTAAGAATGTTACCAAACCCATTATACAATAAAGAAGGAAAAATTAGGCCAGCTGTGCTGGTACAGATGGTTGGGATACTTTTTCGTGATGCTATAGGCCAGCAGGGTGACTCATGCGTAATCCCAGGTGGGAGGTATTAGGCAGGAGAATCATAACATGGTAAGCCCCTGTCATAAAGGCATTTTTAAAATAAGAAATAAAAACCTATTTCTTATCTAATAACATCTATATGCTGGTCCAATGCTGGGTACCCTGCACACTCGCATTTCATCAAATCCATTTTAGTTACCTAATAGTCACTACCAAATGACTGAGATGAATTTGAAACACAGCCCCACTCACACTAACTCCAAAGTCCACAGGTGACTCTCCAATCGAATCTTGCTGACTTGATCTGGAGCCGAAATGTAGTTTAATAATAAAGGACAGTCTTTAAGAATTCTTGCTAAGATACAGTTATCTAGACAAACCTAGAAAGTCATCATTCTTTTTGTGTTTGGACAGGTTTTTGCTATAGGGCGCGTATACTTGCCAGAAAGAGAGAGACAGAGAGACATAAAGTGAGAAAGCACTCCTGGGGGGGGATGGCCACGCCACAATCCCTTCTCCTCCATTTCCTCTTGGGATCTTGAGCATGCATGCACACATGCCTGGCATCAGTTTAAGCCACCTGGTCCAGGATTCAAGCTGCAGTCGACTACATGGGAGTCCAGCAACATAGCCAATACACAAACTGCTAGTCCCAAAAGTCATAATTCTGAAAGAAGCCTGGAGAACTCATGGAAGTAGGTAGATGCTTTACTGGATAAAATGAAATCTTATCCCTCACTTCCTCAAGCTAATTTCTTTAAGGCTTCTTAATACAAAAAGCATTACAATGCAGACCAGAAAAAAATGTTTACTGAGATTAGTAACTTGTCCAACTGATCTTCATACATATAACCTTCAATACATCAACATACATCAACAATATAGTTCTGATTAAGTTTGGGAACAACGGAAGAAGTTTTCCTATCTTCTGGAAAAGGAGAACACCTACAAGCTGAAAATGTTTTATTTTCCTTAATGTACAAAACCAGTTCTACTTTTCCAATGTTAGGATTTCAATCAATTCAGAAGCCAAAAGTTCTGTCGTTTGAAACTTATGTTTCTCCAAAACAAATAGATTGGAATTCTTTTTATGAAAGTCATTAATGTCATAGAGTTTTACTAGAAGGGTAAGTCATTTCTTTTCCTAGTTAATACATTGAGTTTGTACAAAGCACATAGTAAGTATTACTAAGGTGTTTGTTTAATTATCACAATGAAAATTAATAAAAGCGTAACAAATTTCTTCAAGTATATGCCACGTTTCTTCTATGAAATTAACCGACTGTGATGCATAAGAGTGTGAAAAAAGTTACCACATCTTAATATGTAAAATTCCACAACCTTCACGCTTAACAAAAAATTTCATATTTCTGATCTAACAGCTACTTCAGAGAGCCAGCCCACCTACTGGACATAAGGTGTTAAATAGACAGACAACTGGAATGATTTTTGAGACCAAAAAATAGAACCAAATGTTTCCCATTGGAGACTTTTTACATTAGTGAGCTCAAACTGTTGGACTCCAGCCCAGAAATGTGTTTTATTAGAGTCTCACAGTGTTTTGGTTTGAATTTGAATGACTTCATACTCGGCAGGACCTCTGTACCTTGACATAATACCTGCAATTTCTTACTATTTTGTTGCTTTTCTTTTTTATCCTGATCCAAATAGTGATGGTGCCTACTGGACTATGAAAACAATCAACTTTGTACAGAAGTACATCAGATTTCAAGAGCCATTTGTCAAAACTTTAAAGATAACAATATCTCGTTTGCCAAGCATGTAGTAAAACAACCATTTCTATACAATTTAGCTAAAAGAAAGGCTTCTTGGAATATAAACCATATGTTTGATTATATTATCTATCAAATTTTTAAATTTTGTACTTTTAATGGAATAATTCTAAGTCTGGGCATTTTTTTCTATAGAACCACTCACACAGGTACAAAAACTTTTATGTCTAAAAAATATGTTTGGCTGCATTGTTTAAACAAAATCTAAAAAAAAATCAAAATGTGCATTTATAGGATAGTAATTATAGAAATCACAATTTGGCCACTATTGATGTATGCATCATACTTCATCTATCATATAGAATAATTCGTATTCATATACATTCATGTATATATATATATATATATATATATCATATACTAAATGGCCTGTGATTATAAGGTGGAAAAGTAATGATTGCATTTACTGGCAAAGAAAGTTCTCTAGCCACATTGATAAGTAAAACAAGTTGTAGATGAATATATATAGGATGAACCTATTGTATATCAAATAAAAATAAAACATATATGTACACGTGTATAAAATTCGTGTTTAAATTTGTAAATATTTAACAAAGATTACCTTTAGAAAAGTGAAAGTGATTTTTTCAAGCCTTAATGTGCATAATTCTCAGCTATTCGAATCTTATATAATTAGAAAGTTTTCATAGACAGTGTGTACTGTCATTATAATAAAGACAATTTGGAGGAGAAGAGAGTCCTCTGTTAAAATAAAAACAATTTTAGTAGAAATACAACATTATTCACTAACAACCAATTATCTTAACGTGATTCTCATGCTGTTAGTACTCTCTGCTTAAAACACTCCTTGAATTGCTACATAGTGCTCCCTAGTCATTATCTGCTAATGCTTCGGATCTCATGCAAATACCATCTTCTCAAGAAAATCTTCCCTAACCAACCTAATTACATTCTCTTGGAGAAATCATATTCTTCCATAGTATTTATCATGACTTATAAGTTCATTAGGAATATTATTTGCTTTTCTTCAATTGCCAGAGGGCATATAAGCTAACCAGAGAAACACAGAGACACAGAGGAAGAGAGTAAAAGATAAAAACTACTCCTTCGACAGGGCTTATTCCCAACACAATCCCTTGTCTATTTCTCCACCTCATCAAGATTTTGAGCATTCAAGCACATGTGCCCAGCATGTGTTTTAAAGCCACTGGGGCTGGGGTTCAAATAATGATTGGTTATGTGGGATCTGACTCCCTTAATCATGAGCAAGCCTGAAAATTATTTCTTTATATCCATTTGCTTGACTAAAATCATGAGCTCCATGAAGTCAGAGACGACCTCTGTTTCACTCTCTTATCTCTACCATCTGAAACATGTTAAAGTGCACATATAGATACCCAAAATATATTTGTTGAATGAATAAATTATGACCAGATTTATTATTTAACTGATATTATCTTAAACCTTAGGATGTCTGATTTTCTTTTTCAAGTGACATAAAAAGTGGGTAAGAGGAAAATCAAGATGTGAAAAGAGGATAAAGTGGCAGCCTAATAATTTCAACTAGTTTACAATCTCACAGGTCTTGACAAACTAACTCGTATAGCTATTTAGAGTTACTTCTGCATATAAAGGCTAAATGTTCATTCATTCATTCAGTTTATTTATTAATATTTATTTGTTAAACTTCAACAGCCTTTTCAGACAGAGAAAACCATTCAGGCAATCTTAGAGTGCAATGTAGTGTTTACTCTTTAATTCATAATCAGCTATGTAAGATTTATTTTAAGCCTCTTTTTCCTCAGCTTTTAAAACCATGCATTCCAGTTCTTATGAGCCTCATTCAAATTCTTACCTTGTTGTTTTTTTCCACTCATATCTCTACGCAGTCTGAAGGGTGTCTTACTCAGCATAGCTCCCCAGATTTTATTTTCCCAATTTCATTCTTTTATTGCTATTTATATCAAGAGTTCACTTATCTGTTTTCAAACTGACTTTTTATTACTGTTTTTCTAGCCTTGGGTCTCTAGTTAATGCTTCGAAAGGGTTATATAACTATCGATAGATAAAAGTTACATTCTTGCCTATTTTTCTGCTCATTCTCAGCAAATACAGTGCCATTTTGTGGTAGCCACAATATTTTGTGCCACTTAGGGCAGGTCAATAGATGTATGTCAGGTAAGGTCATTCGACTCTTTTGAGTCAGACTCCTCCCCTTACTAACACTCTGCTCCCAGGAAAAACTAGCCATCCATCTGGAATATTGCATAGTCTCTATATTTAAGAGAATATGGCTCAAGGGTCTTGTTTCCATTGAATTACTTTGTGCTCAATTCTCTGAACTATGCCACTCTTTTAATTTTTTAGAAGCATATTCAATGATAACTACTTATTTTCTACAAACTTGTAGGTAAGTTCTTTGCTAATAGTAATGTTTACTTTTTGACAGATTGCTGAGCTAATGGTAGTTTCACATATTTGCAAAACTCATCGTGGCTTGCAAAATATTGCACTTTCACATCATACTTATGTCATAAGTTCTCACCACTAAGTCTATTTGAATAATTCAATTGTATAAAATAGTCATGTGATGAGAGGCCCCTATATCTAAGCGTTATACCATCTCTTCAGAAGCTAAAAATGACATAAAATCTTATTTGCAAACCCTTGGAGGCTTGGGCTTGATGCATTTGAAACAGAGAAGGTGTTATTGAATTGCCAAATAAAAGTTAGAAGAAAAACTGTGGTACTGATATTTAGTGCCAAAAGTGATCTTATTTGGCTGAAATTAAGGGAAATAGCTAGGAAAATATTAATCTGACTGCCTTGTTTTTTGGCTGTGTCCATAGATATCTTCTTCGTTACTATATTTAATTCTTGCCTAAAATCTTACTTCTACTTGAAATTACTCCCAAGCTTGGACCATGGTACTCATTTTTAATATCTACCTTTACTAACTCAGTCACAACTTTCTCATTTGGCTCTTCATGCTTAGTGATGGATGTGATAACACAGCAAGATTACAAAGCTGGTAGTATTTCTCCAAAATAATCCTTCCTTTATTCATGCACTTACCCCTTTGTTGAGCCATTCCAATGTGCTCAGCATTTTGCTGAACTTCTGAAGTTATAGAATCAATACCTGAAGGAGTTAGAAAGACTGACGTAATTAATTAGAAACTATTTTCATCAGTTAAAAATATTCGAATTTTAAAAATATATTGGAATGTTCTTGTTAAACTTTCTGGCAATCTCCACAATGTAAACTAGACAAATACTAGCACTCGTATTAGATATGCATAACTACTCAAGATATCAAATTAGTCAGTCTACTAGGTGTGTGGTAAATAAATGTCCAAATAAAAGCAAATGCATTTGATTATGAAAAAGAAATCTGAAGATATCGAAAGGTAATAAAAATTTATCTGACAGAAAAATAAAACACACCATATACCAAAATTGTAAATACACTAAAAGAAAATTAATCAATTGTCAGCCACAAGACTGTCAGAAGGTTGACTTAGTTCCTTTTCCTTGAGAGATAAAAGTATAGAGGCCTAGACAAAAAATGTATTGAAATCATTTGCTTGACTTTCTTTAAAGCAGGAAATTGCACTTAAACATAATTTCAAGCTTGTTATAAATTTTTTAATGTATCCCACTTTTTAGTTTCTAAAAATTATTTGCTTAGGAAGGATATTGAGGAGAAAACTCTTATTCAAAGATGACAAACTTTTATTAAGAGCCCTGAAAATAATTAAAGGTCCTCTCTTTTTTTCCTGTGTTAAATGTCACAGGTGCAATAATCCTCCTTCGATTTTGTAAATAGAAACATTTTTTCTTGAGCAAAATTACGCAAGGAACCATTCTTCATAACTGAACGTGGTGGAAGTATCCTGCGATCACTAGACTTCCTTCTTGTGCAGAAGACAAAGCTGAGATTACCAGATAAGACACCTGCCATTTCCAGCTCTGTTTTCTTTCTTTCCTTGATGAGAGGAAGGCAGGAAAAATATGCCAGGCAAATTTTAATATATTAATTATCTGTAAGGTAATTACTTGAGATTCATTTTATGAACACTTCAAATGCATGGATTAGAAAAAATCAACCACATTGTGAAATATCTTACCACTAAAGAATGTAACTGTAGCTCTTTTCTTTCCCTTCCTTTTTTTTTTTTGTTTTTGTTTTGTTTTGTTTAAATAGCAGAAATGTATTGTCTCACATTTGTGGAGGCTGGAAATGAACTCCAAGTATTGGTAGGTCCATGATCCCCCTGAAGGTGCTAGGAAACAGTCTGCTCCAGGCCCCTGTCCTCGCTCCTGGGAGTTCCTTGGTGTGGCAGCACAACTGCAGTGGTTGCACGACTTTCTCCCCATGTGTATCTCTCTGTTCATGTCCAGAATATAAAAGTGCTCCTGAAACAATCAGCTCACACTGTGCAGAGCCCTGAGACGATTTGAGAAAAGTTATTTTAATCAACTCAATGAATTATAGTCTCAGTGCTTTCTAGTTTGCATTCCTAAATTATTGTGCATAGAGTATTAGTTTCTAAATAATTTTTAAATGTATTGTAATTAAAAAACTTCTAGAGAAATATATATATATAAATATATAACTTTGTACAAATTCCAGCAGGACTTTGTGAGGTTGCTGAAGTCCCATGTACGTTATGTCCTCCTCTGAGAAAGTTAACAATATCTCTCAAAAATATTTGGCTATGGCAAACTTTTCTTAAGATCACTGCTCCGAAGTACATACCTGAGGATGATTACTCAAGATGAATAACAGGTGAGCTGGGGTTGTCTCTGCGCCTGTGGGCCTGGGCCAGTCAGGCGGGTTGACCAGCAG
>NW_006159732.1:5752015-5756547 GCF_000334495.1 Tupaia belangeri chinensis
ATGTGCTCGCCAAAGAGACAGAGAGACAGAAAGTGAGAAATCACTCCCCAGGAAGATAGTCACACTGCAATCAATTCGCCATTCTCCTCTTGGAATCTTGGGCATGCACACACATGCACCTGGTGTGAGTTTTAAGCCCCTCTATCCAGGACTCAAACTGCGGTCGACTACGTGGGAGTCCAGCAACATAACCATTGTGCCATCTGCTGGTCCCACGGCACAGAATTTATTTTTTTAATCTTTGTTAATTTTTTCCCTTATTTTTATTTTTTTCATTTCATTTTTTTATACATTCAGTCACATTATTATTTGGCTTACAAAATGGATATTTCAACAGGTGACTATTTCTCCCTAGTACTGTTAATAAAACTACAAAATATCTTCAACAGATAATACCACATTTATTTGTGCCATTAATGCTTTGTCTCCCTATTTCTCTTCTATATGTCCTTCCTCAGACCCTCCTCTTTCACACACTATATATGGTATTTACATCTATATACTGTGTTTATATATCCTTTTGTACTCTCTAAATCATAACCATTTTCTCATTATGAAAACATATAGGGGCCTACCCACGGTGAGGCAGGAGGTAGGGCACTGTTGCATGATGTTAGGGCCATGGGGAAGGCCTGGAGTTCATATTCCAGGTAGACCTGAATACACGGATTATGTGCACCTGTCAGCCTGACTGGCAGGCATGAGGTCATGGTGGTGGGTGGTGGATCAGGGAATACTGTCACCTTGCCAGTGGTGCTTGTCTCCTTGTCTCTCATTCTCTCATAAAAGAGGTAAATGGATAAACTTGTTTTGTTTAGTTTTAGTTTTTGCTATAGGACATGTACACTCACTGGAGAGAGACAAGAGGACAGAGAGGGAGAGGGAAAGTGAAAAGAGCACCCCTCAAGGGGGTTGACCAGGCTGCAATAACAGCTCCTCCATTCTCCTCTCAGGATTTTGGGCACATGTGCACATGCGTACATGCTGAGCATGATTTTTGCAGGGTCAAGGCTCCAATCACAGAGTCAGTATGTGGGATACAGCTACATTAATTTTTTAAGGATAAAATAAAGCAAAAGTTCTCCTGGGATAAAATGAAATATTTAGGGGCCAGCAGGTATTGTAGTGCTTATGATGTTGGACTTCTACATGGCCAAAGACCAAGACCTGAACTAATTTTAAAAATCATGCTGGGTGCATGTATGTGCATGTGCCCAAAATCCCAAGAGAAGAATGGAGAAGAGATTGTGGCATGTTCATGCCTACTTGGGGGTGATTTCTCACTTTCCCTCTCTCTTCCTGTCTGTCTTTCTCACTCTATGGGAAAATTAAAAAAAGAGAGAGAGAGAGAGAGAAAGAGAATTTATACTGACAATATCAAACATATGATGGAAAAGGTGTATTAAATTTATTCCTCAACTAGAAATATAGATAAATAAAGTCAGACAAAATATATAAAGCAACTATTTTCAGGTGCTGGAAAATGAACCATGCAGAAAAACTATCCTTGAAAGAAGGAGAAACATGAAGTAAGTAAACTAAACCGAGTGCCCCTATGAAAAAACCCCTCAAAAAAAAAAAAAAAAAAAAAAAAAAAAACTACAAAATATTTTCAACAGATAATACCACATTTATTTGTGCAATTAATGCTTTCCCTCCCTATTTCTCTTCTAAATATCCTTCCTTAGGCCCTCCTCTTTCACACACACTATATATGGTATTTACATCTATATTGTGTTTATATATCCTTTTGTACTATCTAATTGATAACCATTTTCTTATTAAGAAAACATATAGGGGCCTACCCACAGGTAGGGCACTGTTGCATGATGTTAGGGCCATGAGGAAGGCCTGGAGTTCATATTCCAGGTAGACCTGAATACACGGAGTATGTGCACCTGTGATCCTGACTGGCAGGCGTGAGGTGATGGTGGTGGGTGTTGGATCAAAAAATACTGTCACCTTGCCAATGGTGCTTGTCTCCTTGTCTCTCCTTCTCTTATAAAAGAGGTAAATGGATAAACTTGTTTTGTTTAGTTTTAGTTTTTGCTATAGGACATGTACACTCACTGGAGAGAGACAAGAGGACAGAGAGGGAGAGGGAAAGTGAAAAGAGCACCCCTCAAGGGGGTTGACCAGGCTGCAATAACAGCTCCTCCATTCTCCTCTCAGGATTTTGGGCACATGTGCACATGCGTACATGCTGAGCATGATTTTTGCAGGGTCAAGGCTCCAATCACAGAGTCAGTATGTGGGATACAGCTACATTAATTTTTTAAGGATAAAATAAAGCAAAAGTTCTCCTGGGATAAAATGAAATATTTAGGGGCCAGCAGGTATTGTAGTGCTTATGATGTTGGACTTCTACATGGCCAAAGACCAAGACCTGAACTAATTTTAAAAATCTTGCTGGATGCATGTATGTGCATGTGCCCAAAATCCCAAGAGAAGAATGGAGAAGAGATTGTGGCATGTTCATGCCTACTTGGGGGTGATTTCTCACTTTCCCTCTCTCTTCCTGTCTGTCTTTCTCACTCTATGGGAAAATTAAAAAAAGAGAGAGAGAGAGAGAGAAAGAGAATTTATACTGACAATATCAAACATATGATGGAAAAGGTGTATTAAATTTATTCCTCAACTAGAAATATAGATAAATAAAGTCAGACAAAATATATAAAGCAACTATTTTCAGGTGCTGGAAAATGAACCATGCAGAAAAACTATCCTTGAAAGAAGGAGAAACATGAAGTAAGTAAACTAAACCTTACTATATCATCCTGGCTTTCTGCATAGAGGTACTGTTCAATGCATGATGCAGGAAGCATAGCCCAGGAAGAGACCAGTAGTTTTACTGGGTGACATAAAACACATATTGGAGATTAGGAATTATTGAGGCAGCCTGAACTTCAGAAGGAGCATAATAGAAAAGATAATACTACATAGACAAAAGCCTTCAGAAATCTATGTAAAAGTCCTATTGAGTTTTTAGCCAAATACTAATCTAGACTGAAAAGGAACGGGACTCACCAAGAAGTCTGGCAAAAAGAAAAATACACTAGGAATTATGAGCTGAATGGAGTTTCTGGAGATTACATAGTTCTGGAAGATGATGGTGTTCAAGACAGATAAGGTACTAAATTAGAATCCTCCAAATGGCACATTTTAAGAGTAAGTTACTCAGGACCAGCAGATGGCGTAGCAGTTCTGTCACTGGACTCCCACGTGACCAAGCTCATTTTGAGTCCTGCACCTAGCAGCTTGAAACTCATGCCGGGCATGTATGCATGTGTACCCAAGATCCTGAGAGGATAAAGGAGGATAGGATTGCAGTGTGGCCATCTCCCCTCCCCCCACCGGGGGGGGTGATTTCTTGCTTCCTGTATCTCTGTCTCTCTGGTGAGTGTACACACCCTATTGCAAAAAAATCTCTCTCTAAAACAAAACAAGAAAAAAAGAATAAGTTACTCTAGTTTCACCCAAGCAATCCTAACCATAAACAGCAACAGGATAAATTTGATCCTGTAGTAAATTAAATTTCTGATAGATCAAAACACAAACAGTACTTAAAAAGGGGAAACACAATTCAGATGTAACATTTACAAGTTCAACTTATTATCAAAAATACCAAGATATGTAAAGACAGGAAAATCGCAAAATAAACAACAGCAGAAGAAAAACAGTGAAATTAGAAACAGAGCCCAAGATATCATAAATGTTGAAGTTAGAATTTTCACAGTTACTATAAATAATTTGAAGGTTTAAAGAAAAGGGTTAAAATAGTGATTGAAATACATTGAATCTTTATAAGGAAATGGAAATCATAAAAAGTAAAAGATTTAGAAAATATGTTCCATATAAAGGAAAATTATAACACTAACTTTATTTTGCATTAGAAACATTTAAAAAGTAAGGGGCCAGCAGTTGGTGTAATGGCTGTATCACTGGACTCCCATGTAGTTGACCATGGTTCGAGTTCCGGACCTGGTGGCTTAAACTCACACTGGGCACATGATCCCAAGAGGAAAATGGAGGAGAAGGATGGTGTGGGTATGCCCCCTGCAGATTGATTTCTCACTTTTTCTCTTTCTCTTGAGAGTGCCAGCGCCCTATGGAAAAAAAAAAAAAAAAAAACCTGAAAAAAAAAAAAAAAAAAAAAAAGAAGAAGAAAAGAAAAAGAAAAGAAAAGAAAAATGTAAGACAATGGAACAACATTTTTTAAATTGCTAAGAAAAGTAAATTTAGGATTCTATATTTAGTAAAGAAACTCTTTAAATATGAATGTAAGCTATGATGTTTTGAAATCCACAAAAATACTCAAATATATGGAAACTAAATAACCTACCCCTGAATGACATCACTACTACAGAAGAAATAAAGACTGAAATCAAAAGATTCATGGAAGTCAATAACAATGAGGACATGAGTTTCCATAATCTTTGGGACACTGCTATAGCAGTGATAAGAGAGAAGTTCATAGCAATTAATGCACATAAGAAGAAGACAGAAAGAAGGCAAATGGATCACCTAACATC
>NW_006159732.1:5757172-5759157 GCF_000334495.1 Tupaia belangeri chinensis
TGTATGAATCTTCCATCACCCTTATCCTTAACACAGATAAGGACAGGACAAGGAAGGAAAACTATAGACCAATATCTCGGATAAGTATAGATGCAAAGATTCTCAACAAGATACTAGCAAATTGTATCCAAAAATTTATTAAAAAAAAAAAAGATTATACATTACAATCAGGTATGCTTTACTCCAGGAATACAAGGTTGGTTTAACATATGCAAAACTATAAATGTAATACACCATATTAACAGCAAGAAAGATAAAAACCATATGATCATATCAATTAATACAGAAAAGTATTCAATAAGATACAACATCCCTTCATGATCAAGACTCTCAGCAATATCAGCATAGAAGGGTCATTTCTCAACACAATAAAAGCTATCTATTAAAAAAACCATAGCAAACATCATCCTGAATGGAGAAAAGCTGAAAGTTTTACCACCAAAAACTGGTACAAGACAAGGATGCCCACTATCTCCACTTCTTTTCAATATACTACTGGAAGTCCTCACCAACTCAATCAGAAAAGGGAATAAAATGAAAGGCATTCAAATAGGAAAAGAAGAGGTGAAACTATCTCTAATTGCAGATAACATGATTGTATACATAGAAGGCCCGATGGTATCCATGAAAAAAAATCCTGGAAGTAATACATGAATACAGTAAAGCTACAGGATATGATACAAAATCAACATACAGAAATCTAAAGCATTTCTATATACAAACAGCAGGCAAACTGAGATAGAACTGAGAAAACTAATTGCATTTACCATAGAAACAAAAAGTATATGATACCTAGGAATAAATCTAACCAAAGAAATTAAAGACCTCCACAAGGAAAACTATGAGAAGCTTAAAAAGGAATTGAAAATGACACAAAAAAGTGGAAGGGCATCCCATATTCCTGGATTGGAAGAATTAATATAACCAAAATGGCAATTCTACCCAAATTAATCTACATATTTAATGCAATCCCAATCAAAGTACCAGACACATTCTTCATAGATCTAGAAAATACACTTAGAAGATTTATCTGGAACCACAAAAGACCTCATATAGCCAAAGCAATACTGCACAAGAAAAGTGGAGTGGGTGGCATCTCACTTCTGGACCCAAAAATATACTACAAAGTTGTGGTAATCAAAACAGCATGGTACTGGCACAGAAACAGACAGGTGGACCAATTGAACAGAATAGAGTCCCTAAAAATAAATTCCCAAACATACAGTCAAATGATGTTTGACGGGGGCCAGCAGTTGGCATAATGGCTATGTCACTGGACTCCCACATAGTCGACCGCGGTTCGCGTCCCGGACCCAGTGGCTTAAGACTCGTGCTGGGCGCATGTGCGTGCATGCCCAGGATCCCGAGGGGAGAATGGAGGAGAGGGGATTGCGGTGTGGCCGTCCCCCCTGGGGTGGGGGGGATTTCTCGCTTCTCTATGTCTCTCTCTGTCTGGCGAGCGCACACGCCCTATAGTGAAAACCTCTCAAAAAAAAAAAGAAATGATGTTTGACAAAGGATATCAGTCAGTCCAGTGGGAAAAGAAAAACCTCTTAAGCAAATGGTGCTGGGAAAACTGGATATCCACCTGCAGAAAAGTGAATTTGAACCCCTATCTCTCGATTTAAAAAATCAACTCAAGGTGCATCAAAGATCTAAATCTAAGATCTCAAACTATAAAATTGCTCCTGGAAAACACTGGGGAAACTCTGGGATCATTGGGGTAGGCAAAGACTTCTTAAATAAGATGCCAAAACACAGTCAATAATCCCCACATCAGACTAAGAAGTTTTTGCACGGCAAGAGATACAGTGATTAGTGTGAATAGACAGCCCTCAGAATGGGAAAATAATTTTGTAAAACTTTGCATCAGATAAGGGACTGATAACCAGAATACACAAGGAACTCAAGCAGCTATCCCAAAAAAAGACGATCAACCATATTAAAAGATGAGAGAATGAACTGAAAAAAAAAAAAAAACCTCT
>NW_006159732.1:5759494-5766187 GCF_000334495.1 Tupaia belangeri chinensis
GAAAAAAAAAAAAAAAAAGATAAGAGCTGGTGGGGGTGTGGTAAAAGGGGAACTCTTTCACACTGCTGGTGAGAATGTAAACTGGTCCAGCCACTGTGGAGAAGAATTTGGAGATTCCTCAAAAATCTACACAGAGAACTTCCATATGATCCAGAAATCCCACTCCTTGGTATCTACCCAATGCACAAAAGAATTCTTAATTGGAAAAGTGCTTGCACATCCATGTTTATTGCTGCATTACTCACACTTGCTAAGACGTGAAATCAACCCAAATGCCCACGAACAGATGAATGGGTCAAAAAACTGTTGCACATATACTCTATGGAATACTACTCAGCTATAAAAAACAAGACGCTAGCATTTGACAGGAAGTGGATGAATATGGAAGATTTACTACTGAGTGAGGCAAGCCAGGTTATGAAGAAGAGACACTGTATATTTCCACTTAATATATACTGTCTGCACTGTATGACCAAAACTGAACGACTAAAGAATATAGAAATACAGTAAATGGTTGTGAATACAGATATAGTGTGGGAAGAGGGTGGATAAAGTAGTAGACTCTGAGGAAGGACATTAAGGAGAAAAATAGAGAGGCAAAGCATTAATGGGACAAAGAAACAGAGTATAATCTGTTAAAGATATCTTTATAGTATTACCAAGTGGACTGTGGAGAAATGTATACATTGGGAATATTCACTTTGCAAGCTAAATAACATGATTTAATATATAAAAGAACTTGAAATAAAATGAAATAAAAAAGGCAGGGAAAAAAAACTAGTAGATGTGCTGCCATTATATCCATATCAATAGAAATATTAAAGGAAATTTTTCAGGCTGAAGAGAATGACAATAGATGGAAAATTGAATTCTACCAAGGAACGAAAACTGTTAGGAATGAATAAAACATTCAGAACATTTGAAACACTTTTTTTTATTTTTTCTTATTTCAAAAATAATTGTTTAATGTAGATCTTAGGAAATTACAATCTATGACCAGATTTAGTCCGTGAGTATTCTTTTACATATTGTCTACGGCTGTTCTCATGCTACAATGGCATTGATGGGTAGCTATGAAAGAAGGTACATGGCCTTCAAAGTTTAATACATTTACTAAATATTTCATCACATGTATTTGTCAACCCTAGCTTAAAGCAAAATGATGACAACGTATTTGGTTTTAAAGTACATGCAGAGGGCCAGCACGTAGCATGGTGGCTAAGGTGCTGGATTCTCCTTGGCCTAGCCATAGAAGTACATGCTGGACACTGTTGTTTGGCAGGCTGAGGGCACATGGGAGACCGAGATTGGATTCCTGGCTTTCCCTAAAAAGCCAGGCATAGTGGCACATGTCTGTCACCTCAGAAAATGGGGAGGCTCAGGCAGGAGGATAACAACACAGTAACAACCTGTCTAAAAATAAAATAATTGTTTTTTAAGTCACACACATAGCAGCCAAAAGGTGGTATGAAGGTTAAGGTGCTATGTGATTCGAGTACTGCACCCAACAGCTTGAAAATCATGCCAGACATGTGTGCATGCCCAAAATCTCAAGAAGAGAATGAAGGAGAAGGGATTATAGCATGACGACCCCCTGGGGGGATAGCCACTTTTACTTCTCTCTCTTTATTTCGCTTTCTCTTCACTTCTCTCTCTCTCTCTCTCTGTCTGGTGAGTACATGTGCTCTATAGATAAAATCTTAAAAAAAGGGACCAGCCGTTAGCATAATGGCTATGTCGCTGGACTCCCCCGTAGTCGACCACAGTTAGAGTCCCAGACCTGGTGGCTTAAACTCACGCCAGGCACGTGTGTGTGAGCGCCCAAGATCCCGAGAGGAGAATGGAGGAGAAGGGATTGTGGCGTGACCATCCCCTCTGGGGGGTGATTTCTCGCTTTCTATCTCTCTAAATAAATAAATAAATAAATAAATAAATAAAATAACTAAGGAAAAAAAAGCACATACACACAAGATCTCCTAAATTCATGTAAATGGTGTCATGTCATTTTATTTGCATTATACACCAAGAAGGCTATGTGTTTGCTTATTAAAGTCAATTATACAAAAATTAATCATGTTAGTAAAGTCTAGGAGAGCTTTTGTTGTTATTTATCTATATCATCAAACACAGTGTTACAGGCTGAACCGTGCCCCCCTAATATTCATATGTTAAGTCCAAACCCACATGCTAAAGAATGAGACCACATTTGGAGGTCTTCACATAGGTAATTAAAGTAAAATGAGGTCATTAGAATGTGCCTTAATTCAATACAACTGGTATCCTTATTAGAAGAGATTAGGACACAGATGCAAGAGAAAGATCACGTGAAGACACAGGGGGAAGAAAGCCATCTACAACACGAGAGGCTTCGGAAGTTACCAACCTGCTGACAGCTTGTTCTTGGACTTTCCTTCTTGTGAAAATAGGTACCTGCTGTCTGAGCCACCCAGGCTGTAGCACCTAGCTATGCGGCCCAAGCAAATACACATGACAAGAGATTTCATTTGAACTGATAAATAAGACATGGGGTTTTTGAACCTTGCTTTCTGAATAGGGGGAAGTAGTTTGAGCCAAAGAGAAACAGATAAGAGGGGAACACTGTATGTTCATGATTTTCTTTTGGCTATCAACGATGTCTCAATTGACGCATCATTGAATGGATGCTTGGAAAAGATCCTCAAGTTTATGTATGAGCCGGCATCCTTCTTTTGTTTTACGTTTGTATCCTTTTCTTGGTAGACAGTCATATACCTTTGTCTTTAAGTAAAGTACATTAATTTTTGAAGGCTGGCCTTGAAAATTTGAGGGTTTTTTACCTTAATATATGGGGAAAATTGTCCAGTTTCATTCTGTAGGTAGTGATAAGGAAGAAAAGCCCGGCATAGCTCCGTATATGTTCCTCTGACAGTTGGGAATACCTAACATGGCTCTGGTTTCTGTGTGTGAATCAAAGAAGCCTCAGTGACTTTCCTTGTTTGCTCTTTCCGGTCTTCAAAGGTCCTTTGAATTATGCACTGTATGATAGAATATTCTCTTTGACATTAAAACTTTGCTCCATCAGTCAGTATTTTCAACCCAAATACATTGAACCCCCTCTGAGTAAAGCACAGTCAGAGAAATAAAAATAAAATTCAAAGGATCAGATCTGGGTTTTCAAAGAAGCTCCTAATCCAAACATGGACAGGCCTAGAAGGAATCCTCATCAATAGGTTAATGGCTAGTGAAAGAAAATCCTGAAAGAAAAGAGACAGCAACAGAGAAAGGAAGAAAGAGAGAGACTGAAAATGGTTGCACGTCACAATAAAAATGAAAGTGATGTGACCATAACGGTTATTTAAGGATGGAAGAACAAGTTGAATCAATAGCTTGTCTGTTACTTGAACAGTTCTGTAAAAAAATAGGAAAATAAAATATGAGAAAGCAAACTGTTCAAATTTTGTGCCTAAAAATTCCCTGCTAACAAAAGCCAGGAAGGATCATCTTTCTTCACTACTAAATCCAATCTTTTCCAAGTCTATTTCCTTCTTTATTATTTTTTACATTTTTATTTACATTTAATCATTACATGTTTTTATCATATGCTTATTTTTTTATTAACAAACCCAAATCTATGCAATAAGCATGAAAGGATGTTCTGGAAGCAAATGTTCTAGTACAGCCCTGGTCTCAAAAGCAAACCTAGTGTCTCAGATCGTGGTAGTATGGGTCCTCTCTATTCATGCTTAGCAGAATTTAAGCCAATAGCGAAAATGGAAAAAACGATCCCTGGAGACTTAAGAAAACAGCACTGAGAATATTCAAATTCACCGAAGACCTTTACACGGAGCCATACACCCTTTTCTCCAAATACTCTGAAAGGGAATCAGTGAATTCATTGAAAGTGAACACTGTAATATCACTTAGTCTTAGATAAAGATCATTTTAAGTTAGTAATAAAATTATTTACATAATGTTTTAAAATGTACAATTCTTATTATTATACTTACTATATAGTAGTTGGGACTAAATAACAGGAGGAAAAAGCATTTCCATGTATACAGGGCTTCAAGTTTTTGCAGAGTTTTTCAATAACCCTGCTGTGGAAGAGTTATTGTGTTTTCTATTTTTTTTTTTTTTGAGAGGTTTTTGCCATAGGGCGTGTGCGCTCGCCAGACAGACAGAGAGAGACAGAGAGACAGAAAGCCAGAAATCACCCCCTGGGGTGGGGGATGATCATGCCACAATCCCTTCTCCTCCATTCTCCTCTCAGGATCTTGGGCACGCATGCACACGCACCCGTGAGTTTTAAGCCACCGGGTCCAGGACGTCAACCACAGTTGAGTCATGCGAGTCCAGCGACGTAGCATTATGCTAAATGCTGGTCCCTGTGTTTTCTATTCATAGTCGATAAAACTAAGGCTAAAGTACTAAGTGTCTTGCCGGAGTATATTCATATAATCAATATTTTTCAGGTTTTTGAGATGACATTAATTTGGGTGATCAAAAAGAAGTTCTTTAGCAGCCCTCTCTACTGAAAAGGGTAATTAGTACTCGGAATACAGAGAATGTTCTAGAGTGTAACTATATAAATAATGTTTGTAAATATATAATGTGCCCAAAGATATGAAAATTATTTTCTTTTCAGTAAATCTAAATGATCTCTTTCTAGGCATGTATATGTTATTAACTTTCTCTAGAAAAATCTTATTTTCCTAGATGCAGTAAGAAAACTTTAGCTCTGTTTCTGTGTGAACTAATGCAGGAAACAAGCTTGTGAAATTAATGTGATCTTTTTAAACTGTAAATTAAAAAGGCTGCATGTTCTCTTCATTACATTTTGTCTTAAATACTTCCATATTGAAGAAAGTTGGAGCAGAAGAAATGAAGAACAACCTTGCCCTATATTCAACTTTCTTTCTGGCCAGGGTCCAATACAGCAGATGTTAAAAGTAACACTTGGAGTTCTGTGGACCAAACTTAGTATACTGCTACAAAAATGAATCCAACCAAATATAGATAATAATTACCTCTGGAAAGAAAGAGAGACAGAAGACAGAGATAAAAAGAGAGAGAAAGGTGGGGGGGAGAGCTTGTGCACACTGAATTCCCCTGATTATTCCTCTATTGTGTTGCTAAAAGAAATACCAGTGACTGGGCTGTTGTGTATAAAAGAAAGCAGTCTATTTTTACAAATTTGTAATAATAGTGGCTGAACACTCCGAAGGCCTCAGCCTACAGCATGACCAATAGAACTACAGAGGATGGTAGTCCTCGCTCTTCCTCTGTTTACAGCAGCCAGTTCTCACATGTGAACTAATCTCCAAAGTCTAAAACTCACTGGGTTTTGTGAGACATCCCTAATCTATGCATAAAAGTGTTGCATGATGCATCCACTTTTTATTTTATTTTTGTTTTTGTTTTATTGACCAATCACTGCCCACTGGGCCTCACCACCTCCTAACATCAAATTCCAAAATATGAAAGTTTGGGAGACAAACCATCATCCTAACATAATAGATATCTTAGAAAAAGAGACAAACATTAAAGTAGGGAGAATGAATTTTCAAAATGCAGAATTCTGACAAAAAGGAAAAAGAAAAAGAATTTAAAAGCTACTTTTTTTTTTTGAGAGACTTTTGCTATAGGGTGCGAACACTCACCAGAAAGACAGAGAGAGACAGAGAGATAGAACGCAAGAAATCAGCCCCCCCCCCACCACAGGGGAGATGACCACGCCGCAATCCCTTCTCTTCCATTCTCCTCTCGGGATCCTGGGCACACACGCACACACAGTCGGTGTGAGTTTAAGCCACCAGGTTCAGGACTCGAACCGTGGTCAACTACATGGGAGTTCAGCGACATAGCCATTATGCTAACTGCCGCTCCCTAAAAACTATTTTACGTAGAAAAATATGTCATGACATTTCTGACAACCCAATATTATCTATAGAGAGCTGGAGAGTGGTGCCCAGTAATAGGAAGTGCTACGCAAGACTGACCCACATGGGAAGGTTGCTGGTTTGCATCCAGAGACATCGCTGAGAAAATGAGGCACACTTGTCCTTGGGATCTTGGACCAGCTAGAGCTGAGGTGAACTGTGGTATCGAGACCCTGTTGGGAGTTATGTAACTCTACCTCTCTCTTATTCTTTCTCTCTCCCTCTCTGTCTCTCCTACTCTCAGAAAAGAAATAAACTTTTAAAAGTATGGCTATTAAAAACAATTCATAGTTATTGCTGAAGGAAAAGCAAGGTCACAAGACACAACAATACTTGATTTGAGCTACTTTATTTACAAATGTAGATATATAAATATGGGTATAACATATTAATATAAATATAGCATACAAAAGATGAAAATAAATACCATGAATGCCAACAGTACTTAGAGTATGATTTCTCCTCTCTTTTTGATTGCCTATAATTTCTGAGGTTATCATACATACAGACAGACATACTTTTGAAATTTTTAATGATATGTTTAAATAAATATGGATAATCTGATGAACCATGACATATATATAAAAGCTAGCACTGTGTGACAGTGACACGCTTACCATTGTACTAGTCAGCACTTGTCGTCTGTCTCCTTCAGTAAACGCCAAGCTCCTTGAGGTTTGGGACAGGGTCTTATGCTTCTGGATACCTTATTCCTAAAAAAAAAAAAAAAAAAAAAAAAAAAGAAAAGTAAAAAAAAAAATCATTTTTTTTTTTT
>NW_006159732.1:5767053-5776346 GCF_000334495.1 Tupaia belangeri chinensis
GGTTTTATTTTTTGGGTGCCTTTTTCCTAAAAAAAAAAAAAAAAAAAAAAAAAAAAGGAACAGTATGAAATTAATGCATGTTTATATTATCAAATTTAGTTATAATCACCCTATAATCACTATTATGCCCATTTTACATATGTGAAAATTGAAGCTTATAAATATTAAGTAGTACAGCTAAAGTTCTTCTTTTTTCTTTAAGAGAGAGATTTTTGCTATAGGGCACATTACTCACCAGAAAGACAGAGACAGAGAGACAGAAACCATGAAATCACCCCCAGGAGGGATGGACACACTGTAATCCCTTCTTCTTCATTCTCCCCTTGGAATCTAAGTCATGCACACACTCACGCGCCCAGCATACATACACACACACTCAGTGTAGTTTTTGAAGGTATAATGGTGAGCCTTTCACAGGCACACCAGATTAAGCACCAAAACCAAATGTCTTTGAAGTCAGCGTAGACAGTCACTACATGGCCTACTTTGCAATGAGCTGAAAGCTTCAATCTCTTCATGCCTGGCATGGGGCCTGAAATCTCCTCCAGTAAAGCCATTTCTGAGGAGTCAGGCTCAAATGCAAATATACGACAAGGGAGGGATCATTTTCATCTAGGTTTATCCATTATTATAATAGTTTGTCAGGGTATCTGGAGAAGAATCAGGCATTTTAAAAATCAGAGGAGGAATAACAATTCCTTAGGGACTCACTGCACCTATAAAGGTTGAGCCCTGCCAATAGGAAGCTCAGAAAATAGCTTTGTAAGTTGAAAGACTGTCAGTTCCTGAATCCCGGACAGCAGCCTTCAATGTGGTAGAACAGTGACTTCTAAGGATCTCAAAGGGCTCCAACGTGGCATGGTAAGTAGTTGGTCTAACCATATGCAATTGATTACCTATTTCAAGTCTTTCACAGAACGTCCCCTTCTCCTTCACACCCTAACCACCACCACTTGCCTCAAGTCAGTGAGGCAAATCATTCCTCCAGGGAGTCATCGCCCCAGCTAGACAACATGCCCCATTTTATGTTCCAAGTACACTGTTTAGAAACAGATCCCAGTTGGAAGTTTGTCTTTCTTTCTTTCCTTCTTTCTTTCATTTTTGAGAGAGATTTTTGCTATAGTACATGTGTACTTACTGGAGAGACAGAGACAGAGAGACAAAAAGTGAAAATTGCCCCCCAGGGGCATGGCCACATGGCAATTCCTTCTCCTCCATTCTGCTCTCAGAATTTTGAACATGCATGCACACATGCCTGGCTTGAATTTGAAGCCACTGGGTCCAGGACTCAAACGATGGTCAACTGTGTGGGAGTCCAGTGATGTAACCATTAAGTCATCTGCTGGTCCCTAAAATTCTTCTTTTAAGATACCATAGAGCTTAAATCCAAGTGCATGTCAATCTGAACCCAAACCAGTGATGATGTTAAATGTCAATGTCTCTTAACTGGAAGAAGGGCAAGTCATGCAGACCTGGGAAATATTTGAAGTTATAATGTAAAGTAAGTGCATAGAATACATAATATATGCATTAGCTGTTACTTAAAATATAAATGAAACATGTACATCATGAGCAAGAATGTTCTCCCTCACTGGTATATCCAGGTGGGAGCTGAATTAGTAGCAATTAAGAAACTTGTAGAAGAAATTCCTGTGATAGGAAGAGTTGCTTTTACGCTAAACAAGAGTCTAACTTTTTTCTCCCATAATATTTTAATAGGACTAGTCTCTGAATTTTTAATGAAGGTCCCAGGTGATTTTTAAAGACAGAAACTTGTTTCTTTTCTTTGACATGCTCTTTCATTTAGCAGCAATGTATCCCAGAGGTACATGAATAAAACAGCAATCAGAGGAGGTTTAGCAGCAGTGAAAGGACGAATCACAAGAGATTGGCCCTTTGTTTCAATGCATTAGCAAAAATCAGAGATGTAATGCAGTCCCATAGGTTTTGTGGAGTGTTTTTTAATAATTAAAAGTTATGCCATTAGTGATGTCTCTGGGACATTATGCTTGACTATTACAATATCTTTAATTAAAGAGGATTTACCCATAGGTAAATGCTGGAGTTATACTAAGAAAGTAGGACAGACTTAGGTTATCTAAAAGTACACAGGAAGTAGTTGATTTCCTAACCGGGGCTCACATTTGGATTAAGTTTGATAAAAACGAGTTACTGAGTAGTTCAGAAATGTGTATATAAATTAGAGCACTCTAACAAATATTAGTTCAGAATGACCTATTATCTAAGCGCACAGCCCTAATTTTACCTGGGGTAAGACCTGAGGCATGAAAGTTGATGTAAAAAATGGAAAATCCAGTGATTTTTTTTTTAAATTTTCTCTGGCATATGCTTCTCACCTCCACTCAGAACATGGAACCTGATCTTTCCTCCTAGATCTCGAGCTGCAAGGACACTAACACTAGAAGTTCTATTTAATAAATAGAAAGGCCTTTGTGTATTGGCTGCTAATATATGTCAGCATTCTGTAGCAAAACAAATAAATACCTTGGATTCTCATAACTCGAGCTTACATAAAATAGTATATGCTTCCACCTACTTTATTTTTTACTTACTCTCTCAATCCTTATTTAGAAATACAAAACGTTTAATGTTTACAAGTAGAGCAAAAATAAATGTCTAACAGAATTTGACCATTATCAAATTCAAAAAGTTCTAGAAAAATGAAACAAAGAAAGTCAATTTTCTCCTGAGAAATCTTTTTTCTGGGACAGTAATAAAAGATCATCTAAATTAACATTCGAGGCACTATGTTGTGCTCAGGGAATACAAAGATGAATACATAGCTCCTGGTAACAAAAACCTCATCATCTCTGGGGAAATATGGACCCATAAAGGGATAACTATAATGTATGTGGACCTATAAAGGGATTCTTATAATGTAAGTGCGCTGATGGAGACAAGCATGTGTATTATGTGTGCACCAAGGGGTACCCCCTAACTCAGACCATTGGGGTAGTAGGAGGGCTTCCTAAATATCTCCGTCAGCTGAGAGCAAGACTATGTACATGTGTTAACCAGATAAAAGAGTAAAAGATAAAGTGGAGTAGAGTAGAATGAGGAACGTCATACAAAGCAAAGGAAGTTTGAACAAAAACAACACACTGAGAAATCAGGGTGAGAAAAGCGTGGAAAGCCATAAATTGCCTATTTGTAAATGATAAAGCACAGAATGATAAGGTGCAGAGGGGTGCAGGGCTGGGGAGGAAACAGGTCACAGGTGAGAATATTTGTCATATTAAAGAGTTTATCCTTGGGGACTCATTAAAGGATTTAGTGCATTCGAGCAGTATCGTTCAGCCCACATTCTAAATGGATCACTCTGGTAGACACTTGGAGAATGTGTGTGCAGACTAAGTGCTCCAGGTAGAGTGAGAAATCTAGAGAACCACTCATTTATTTTTAACAAGAAAGGAAATACCCACAAAGAAGAGAGAAGGGAGTAGGCAGAGAAGGATCAAAAGGAGGTATAGACGGCGTTGTGATTGTCAAAGAAGTACAATGTTTTGAGAAGTTAAAAGAGATCAACAGCAACAAAGAGATGAGAGCAATCCAAGAAGGCAGTTACCAGATTCAGTAGAATTCTAGTTAGAAAGCCGAGAATGCCTTTAATACAGGGCAGTTTCATCTAAGTGATACGGGCGGAAGCTACAATGCCATGGATAACGGCATAAATAAGGGGCGGGAAGAGCTGGTGACAGAATAAACATAAAGAGAAACTTCTCTAAAAAGGGGGAACCACTGGGTGTGAGAATGGCTCTCTTAGCAAGGACAGCAGTAGAAGGTAAGTCGAGCAAACCAACAGGGAGGGAAAGGTTAAAGACGGAAAACAGAAGAGATGTTTTAAAAGGCCATGCCCTGGTGGAGATGTGACAACGTAAGACTGTAAGAGGTAGATGAACTGAAAAGCCAGCCAAGTCTCCAAAAATGGGATGGAGGAGCTACATATTCCTATATCATCAGTAAAGAAGTACTCATGTGAGCGAAGTGGAATAATTATTAAAGCCTCAATATTTATCAATAAAGAGGTGACACAGTAAAAGGACTGACCTAATGCTAAAAGATAATTTTGACTTATTTGTATTTTAACTCTTTATAAAAAATATCAGTCTGAGGCTAGCCAGTGTCATGGCAGTTAAATCAACTGGATCCTACAGGTCAACTGTGTGGTTCATGTCCCAGACCCGGTAGCTTGAAAAACATGCCAGGCACATGTGTGTGCCTGCCCAAAATCCCGAGAGGAGAATGGCAGAGTTGGGATTGCGGTATGGCCATTCCCCAGACAGATTTTTATATTTTCAGTTTCCTTCTCTTTCTCTCTGTCACTATCTGTCTCTGGCACATGCACACACCCCATAGCAAATATATATACATATATAAACAATAATTTTTCATTAATAGTTTCAAAGAACATCTGGAAGATTAGCTTCTTACACACTAATACAACAGACCTTTATCCTGGATAAAGGATCTGATTATGCAACTTCCCACAGGGAAACATTCATCAGATTTAATCCAAATACAGTTATGCATCAGTTCATGTTGGGAATCTTCTCCTTTCTAGGGAAATGCACTCATCCAATTCAAGTACAAATACAGTTACGCGTCACTTAATGCTGGGAATATACTTTGAGCAAAGCATCATTAGGCGATTTTCTCATACAAGCATCATAGGGTGCACTTACACAAACCTACACAGCATTGCCTACCGCATACCTATGCTCTATGGCAAAGCCTGTTGTTCCTACGCTGCAAACCTGTTCAGCAAACGTGCATATATAAATATTTCTAAGCACAGAAAAGGCGAAGTATAGTATAAAAGATCAAAAACGGTACACCTATGTAGGGCACTTGCCATGAATGGAGTTTCCAGGACTGGAAGTCGTTCCGGGTGAGTCAGTGAGTGGTGGTGGATGTGAAGGCCTAGGACATTACTGTACACTACAGTAGACTTTATGAACACTAGACACTTAGGCTATAAGAAATTTGTTTTAAAAAGTCTTCCAATAATAAGTTAACCTGATCTAACTGTAACCTTTTATTTCATTTCCTTTTTACTTTTTGACACTTTTGTAATAATATTTAATACAAAAATTACACAACTGCCCCAAAAATATTTTTTTATTTTTTATTCTTCTAAGGTTTTTTTCTATTAAAAATTATTTTCTTTTACTTTAGAATTTTTGAAAACTGATACGTGACCAGCTCACGGCATGGTGGTTAAGGCAGCTGTATCCCACATTGCTAACTGCACAGTTAGAGTCTCGGACCTGGTGATTTGAGAAACATGCCGGGCACACGTGCATATGTGCCCAAAATTTCCAAAGGAGGGAGTGTTAGAGGAGAAGAGATTACAGCATAATCATTCCCCTTGGGATTTTCTCTCGTATTCTCTCTCTCTCTCTCTCTCTCTCTCTCTCTCGTGAGTGCACCTGCCCTCTGGCAAATAAAAATAAATTAATTTTAAAAAACTAAGGCACAAGCACATATATTATCCTGGTGCTATACAGAGTCAGGATCATCAATATCACTTTCTCCCACTTCCACAACTTGTCCCAATGGGAGGGCCATGATGAACAAAATGACAGATATGAAATTAAGCAAAAGAGAAAAATGACACACTAAAGAGACACAACAAATACAAGAGGTCTGATGAGGCTGCTGCTGACCTAATATGGCACACTGTTTTTACACCCTAAAATAATGATTTAAAAAACAACTACTATACCGTGTATATAAACCAGTAACCTGGTCATTTACTATAATGATCAAATATCACAAACGATATGTAATTGTACCTGGTATACTTTTACATGATTGGCAGTGTGGCAAATGTGTGTCTATCAGCATCACCACAAACACATGAGTGATGGGTTGAACTATAATGTCTACAACGTCACTAGGTGATGGGACTCTTTCAGCTCCACTATACTCACAGGAGCACCATGTATATGCAGTACTTTATTGGCCAAAACATTGCGATGTGGTGCAAGACTGTGCTTGCCCTTTCTCGCCGGTTTCTAGCGGATGCTCAGAATACCTGGGCAGTCATCTCCCGTATTAAGGCTTGATGTGCTGTCAATTAGTCTTGTGACAAAGGGGAATGTCAGGCTTTCACTCGTCAAGGGTACTGTTAGAAAAATGAATCTGTTAGTGTTTAATTAGCATTGATTTTCTTGAAACTGGCTATTACAGTCAAGACTTAATATTTTTTATTTCCTCAAAACGTAAAAACACTTTGGTAAGTTTCATAAAAAGAGTACTATACCTCCTCTTTCTATCTTCTTCCTTTCTTTCTTTCTTTCTTTCTTTCTTTCTTTCTTTCTCTCTTTCTTTGTCTCTATCTTTCTTTCTTTTTTGAGAGATGTTTTGCTATAGGGTGCTTGTGCTTGCCAGAGAGACAAAGTGAGAGAGAATGTGAGAATTCCCTCCATGGGGAGATGGTCATGCTGCAATTCCTTCTTTCCCATTCTCCTCTTGGAATTTTTGGGATACATGCACATGCGCCTGGCATGAGTTTCAATCCACCAGGCTTGGAACTTGAAACACAGTCAGCTATGTGGGAGTTCTGCACCTTAACCACTATACCACCTACTGGTCCCAAGTAGTATGCTTTCAAATGTATTTTGCTAGTTAGAGATTTTGCTACTGGTTTGTCTCTCATTTTGTGCTCAAATCTGAACATTTTTCTCACTATCAAAATAATTTTAAAAAATGATATCCAATTGGGAAAAAAGTACAGAATTATTAAATCTAAGATTTCTCAACCAATAGATCTATATGTAATGTTGCACTTATCCTCTAGCTCTTTTTGCAAATAATGATTAAATCTCTAGCATCGTTCCATCCCACCAGATATCTAGCATCCTTACTCAGAGGATAAGGCTAACATCAAAGATACCACCAAGGAGCTACAGGATATAAATGGACCTAATCAAATATCCTTTTCTATGGATACACCAACCTCTCTGTACCGGAACTATGAAAGCTAACTGCTACATCCTTCTTAGTAAGACAACCAAACCAAAGCTTCACAATGGCACTGGGTCAGCCCTTGAGGGTCACCGAGGAAGCTGAAGATTGCTGAATTTTGGATGCTTTGCTCTTAAGAAGTCTAGTCATAAGCAGTATTCACATATCTTTTTCCTACCCAAAAGTCATACCTTGGGGGAAATGTATAGACTCATTTGACATCTTTTTTTCTATGTTTCAGGCACTTAAAGGATTTACATAGATGCAACATTCAATCTTCGCAACAACATTGTGGCATACTTGTTATTAGGCATGTTTTAAAAAACAATAAAGAAAGAAATAAACTAAGAAATAAAGAAATTTATCCAAGTATCTAGAACTAACTTGCAGCAAAGGACAGCCCAGAGAATCCAGATGACTAAGTACAGAAATGAAGATCCAAACACAGACCTTCTGTCCCTATCAGCAGCTTAGAGCCACCACATTTGGCAACAACCTAGACTGAAATAAATATCCAGTCTGTTGGTAGTCTTGCAAATTTTAAACCTGCAAAGAATATTCTTGGCAGTGATTAATACTGAAGGATGCACTGTCTTTCTTCTCTAGAGAGTAAATGCTCTAAAATATGAAGATGACCATCCACAGAGTGTGTCTGGGGAACCTGAGTGTTTACGCTCAAAACTGTTATCCCAGGCTCTCTCCCATGTTAATACCCATGCCCACTCTGCTGACAAATACAAATTTTGCACTTTTTAAAAATGTTTCACTTCCAGAGCATTTTCAAACACCTCAGGGGTGTTTGCAGGCATAACCTGGAGAACATTTATATCACAATAGGTTTGGCTGTAGCTTACGATGTTTTCTCCGAGAGTCCTCAAGGTGTGTTTTTCTCAGAGAACCAGAGCTGCCATCTCTTTGCACAAAAATCTGCTGTTGCTCTGCTCACTCAGGCCACTGACTACATTACTTGCAGATCCCCTTAAGACCTGGCCACCTCAATAGCCTTTAGCTGTTGATCGTTGTTTTCCATTTCTGATTTCTTCTCACCATCTCAGACTCACTCTCACTCTCTGTAGCTATGGAGGAGAGCAGAGCTGGCTTACCCCTCAGTAATTCAGGTTTATCATTCCTCTCCTCTTCCCCCATGGGTAAGAGGAGTTGAAGCACAAAGCATCATAGCGTGAGAATGTTCTACATGGTCTCACCCATCTCTACAGCAGCACGTATCTCATGCTGTCAGGGTACCCTGTTCATTTACCGGGAGTCTACATTTCCCACAACTCATCCTTGTGTTAAGACTGAATTTGGGGCCCATAATTTAGGTGCAAAATCAAATTAAATTTTACAAAATTTAATTTGTAAAATAAATAAATAAATGTGACAGCCTTTAACAAACAAAAAGGGTGGTTTGTTTGCTTATGTTTGGCATCTGATTTCAGGCACCAGCTTGATCTAGAATTCGAAACATTTGCCCGAATCTAACTGTCTGTTCTCTTTTCTCAACTTTGGCTGCATTCTAGGGTTCTACCTACATCCACCCTCTCCCAACTTGTGGCTCTCCCCCTGTACTTGTGGGAGTCCTAAGTTCCTTCCCTCGTTACAGAAGACTCTCATTCTCATCATTTCAGACACAATTCTGATCAGTGTGACTATGGGGAAGACTGCCCTGATTCTTTAAACCAATCAGAACTCATTCCTAAAACTATAAGGTCCAGGACCAATGCTGGGGGCAGAGGGTTATTCCCCAAAAGAAACACAGGATATCACTACCAAGAAGTATGGGGAAAATGAGTGGCAAGCATGGTGTCCACCACAGAGTTTAAAATGTCCTTAGGCCTAAGTGTATGTGTCAAACCCCACTCCTGAGAGGAAGTGTTGCCTAAACCAGCACAGCAGCTAACGGAGCCCCAGCTTCATTCACACACCACCACCCTTGGTGGCAATTCTAATTTAAGAGTTAAGTGTGAAACTAGTCCCACTTCTAGCCATCCCTGATAGCCTCATCCGCAGGATTCAGCCTGAAGTCAGTTAGATGGCCATATCTCTATTAGCACTATTCTAGGTTACTACTATCGAATGCTTATGTGACTATTCTTATCTAGTGGTGATAAGACACCTTCTGTAACCAAAATTTAAAATTTGTCCAAAGCAGATGTAGCTGGACTGTAAAGAACTGAGAAAATAAATGAGGCTCAGCGTTTAATGTTTATATGCTATTCCTGGATATCATGCCTCCAAGAGCAAGTTAATCCTGCCAGGTCACAGGGCATTGTGCCAGACCACTAAAACAATGACTGCAGTCA
>NW_006159732.1:5776377-5789719 GCF_000334495.1 Tupaia belangeri chinensis
TTCCACGGTGTATACTGGCACCAGCAAATACCTTCCCCCAAGAAATTATTGGCATGAGAAAATTAGAAGGCTATTTTCCTCCAAATGTGTCATCAATTACCTATCAAAATTCTTGGTCCAATCTAAGGAATTGCATCCTTCCAGGGCAATGGTATGTGCTATTTGGATATAATGTTTGCTCATCTAAGCCTGCCTGCACTTCATCTCTACTCATCAGCTTTAACTCCTAAAGATCTCACTCAAGACTACATTTTTACAGGTGTGCTGTAAAATGACCAGTGACCATATCCAGGTAACCTATCATTCTGAATCCAGTGTCAGAGAAGATCCATGCTTCCTACTCAGGTTGTCAAAGGGTATGCCACACAAACCCTTTATTCTATGTACATGAATCTCAACCAACACTGAAAATTTTGTCCATTACAAGGAAGGTAAAATGGCATCATGGAGACAGTAGATTTTAGCATCAGACAGACTTGAGTCTTCTGGATACTGGGTCTGCACTTTACAGACTGGGATGGGGTAGATTTTCAACTTCTCTCAGTTCCTGCTTCCTCAAATTAAAAAAAAAAATAGTGATGTAGAGGTACTTTTATACCTCTTAACATGACTGTGACTATTAAATAAGATCATGAATAAAATGAACCTGGCTAGATGCTCAATAAATTTCAGTTCTCTGACAATCCAAATGATTCTTTGCTGTCCTAGACATGCACAGTGGTAAGGTTGATATGACATGGTAAAATGACACTTTGTCTCTGTGGTGTTCCTTCCCAGACACATAACCTCAGTGTAATCATGAGGAAAACATCAAACAACTCCCAGTTAGGGAATATTCTACAAAATACGTAAACAATAGTCCTCAAAAATGTCATGCTCATCAAAATAAAATCCAAGAAACTCTCACAGTCAAGTGGAACCCAAGGAGACATGACAATGAAATGTAACGTGGCATCCTGGATGGGATCCCAGAAAAGAAAGAGGGCATTAGGTTAAAAAGGGAGGGGATATAAATAAAATATGAGTTTTAGTTAATAATTATGTAGTAATATTGATATATTGATTGTAACAAATGTACCATACTTGTGTAAGGAATAATAAAGGAGATATAAATTTCTTCTATCATCTCAATTTTTCTGTAGATATAACGTTGTTACAACATAAAAATTTTACTTAAGATATTTTTGAATAAAATACTGGCAATTTTTTTTTTTGAGAGAGATTTTCATTGTAGGGCACGTGCACTCGCCAGACAGACAGAGAGAGACATAGAGACAGAAAGCGAGAAATCACCCCCCAGGGGGGATGGTCACGCCGCAATCCCTTCTCCTCCGTTCTCCTCTCGGGATCTTGGGCACGCACGCACACGTGCCCGGCGTGAGTTTTAAGCCACCGGGTCTGGGACACGAACCGCGGTCGACTACATGGGAGTCCAGCGACATAGCCATTACGCTAACTGCTGGTTCCCAATACTGGCAATTTTCAAACAAGATGTTAAGCAATTCCTCTGGAGTTGCCTTCCTTCTCTCATTCTTTCTTCCTTTTTTTTCTCTTCCCCCAAATTCAATGGCTTAGATTGCTACACATAAGAAAACAGGATTGGGACTGGTTCCCTGAGGTCCTTGGAAAAGGATCCGCAAAAGTAGGGCATTCTATGTCTACACGGGAGAAGAGGCAGGGTATCCATCAGGGGGATAGATTCTCAGCCAAGCTCTAAACAGACCACACCTTGTGCCAGCTCCTGTAATAAGGACTGGACAGCAATAATTTTACAGTTATTCTTCTTTTTTATATGATTATTTAACTTCATTTAATTTGTTTACTTATTTTAATTTGACCAGAGAGGGACAGAGCAAGAGCAAGAGAGAGAGAGAAGGAAAGAGAGAAAGCAAGCTGCCGGGTCCAGGATTCGAATTGTGGTCAGCCATGTGGGAGTCCGGTGCCCTTAATCACCACACCACATGTCGGCCCCATGACAGTTGTCCTTACAGCATACACACCGATGTAGATAATCTTACTGTAATTCACAGGAAATGCTTACTTCATCATGACCCCACCACTAGCAGGACCCGTAGTTAAACCTCATGCTCTGTATTTCATAGCCTCACCATAGCACACACTACCTCTTGGTATGCCACAGTAAAATAATGAATTTAGCTACAATGGCCTCATGCTGCTGCTTCTTCTTTCTTTCTTTCTTTCTTTATTTATTTATTTAGATTTTTGCCATAGGATGCGTACATTCACTGGACAGAAACAGAGAAAGAGAAAGGGACGATTACTCCCAGGGGAATGGCCACACCACAATCCCTTCTCCTCCATTCTTCTCTCAGGATCTTGGGCACTCACACATGGACTCAGCCATGAGGGAGTCCAGTGACGTAATCACTATGCCACCTGCTGGCTCCTCCCACTTCTATTTTTGTGTATCTCCCGATCTGTAGGTATCGATCAACTGACGCCTTTCAAGCCATTCACTCATTCCTCTTATTTTCTTCAGACAAATGAGAACAAGGGACTCCTCCATTGGGGAGTCGGAAGGAAGAAAGGGAGAAATAGGAAGGAAGAAAGTAGAAGAGCCAAGATGTGTCGAGCAGCTACTCTTCGCCAAGACCCTTAGTAGGCATTTTTACCCTTTTTAACTAGGCCCTCACATTATCTTTGCAAGAACATAATTTCCATTTTAGACTGATTGTCAATGCTTTTACCTCAGCTGTTATGAAAGGCAAATTTCTTTCTTTCTATCCTTTCCATAATGTGTTGTCTCACACTGCTTACTCACCCCTGCTTGCCCTCTCTACATGCTCCCTGTGCTCTCTGACCTCCTCCTTCACCTTGCTCCAATCTCCTCCCGACTCCTACACTCCCCCGGCCAGCCTGCAGGTCTTTCCATGTGGCAAGGGCTCTATTTGTCAGTGTTTTGTTTCCTCCTTTACTGTAAGCCTTAGCAAATACTGTTCCCTATTGCTTCTCTCCAGGCCTTCACCAGCTGACTCCTCAGCACTTGACCTTCACTTCCGTGTCAAATGTCACTTACAGGTAGAAACACACAGGCCTTTCTCAGTATCTCGGATTAAACGAGGTCACGTTTTAGTCCTGTTCGTAGCAGCCCGGTTTCTTTTGCTCTAGGTAGCAAACGCCGTGTAATTATGAATGCAATGATGGGTTATGTAATTAATTTCTGACTCCCATCCGTGAAGAAAGAGAACATACCTGTTTTGTTCACAGTGCCTGGCAGACAGCATGGCGTAATGCATATTTATTGAATATAGTTTCTAAAATGCTACGTAGAGGTGTGAATAAAGGTCATTGCTCTCCGTTCTGACATCTACCTTTACTACGCTCAAGGCATAATGGCGTGTCCTTCATATTGTAGTTATTTATGCACTTGTACCATTTTCTTAGCAGAGTTCGAGTTCTGCACAGAAAACGTGCTGCAATCTTTCTAACTATACATCCTCTTCCCTTCACATGCATACCAAGAAAACCCTACTCATGGATACTAATAATGATGTCTTAGGTAGATGAGAGGAAAAGCGTTTCAAAATAACAGGAGAAATCCTATGATTTCACATGTTTTCCTTCCCATAATTATTTGCACTTTAAAAAAGTGTTGTTCCTGCAGCTAATTAGAGTGAGCAAGCCTAGAGGCTAATATATAATGCAAGGTATAGCACTAATAAGGTCATATTGTATTAGGGATATTTCGTCCAATAAGTAAATTTCAGCGGTTCATGTCACAAAAACATAACTAGGCCAGATGATAAATACGTTAATCTGCTTCAAGATAGTAACCATTTTACTATCTGTATGTGTCCCAGAGCATCAGGTGGCAGCACTCAAATATACACAACATCTATTTTCAAAAGCATTTAAGAATATGAAAATTAAAAAGCTATAAGATAAAAGAGCAGGCCCAGGTGGGTGGCACCGTCTGAAGCAAGCTGAACTGAAGTGCTGGAAACCGCATGGCTTACTGAGGGGTCACGTTCTCAGGTCGCCGGAAAACACGAGGCAAGTGCGTGGGCGCTCAAGATCCCAAGGAACCAGGGGACTAGAGAAAGGGGGTGACAGCGAGACAAGAACCCTGTCCAGGGCGCTTTCTCTCCCTCTCCCTCTCTCCGCCACCCCCTCACTGTCTTGTATATTTGCACATACTATCATAAAAATAAAAACTTTTAAAAAGTATGCCTGAAGAGCTTAAACCCCACAAAGATGGTTCTTAATGCTGCTATTCTATCATTAATAAGAAGTTAATGGAGTTTCACAGAGTTCAAAGACTATTTCACTTTTTCAAATCTCATCCCATCAATAGGGTCCTCCTAATTTTTTTTCTTTTTTTTTTAAAGTTTATATATACAGACACACACACACACACACACACACACACACACATATATATGTATTAATCTATTTTATACATCCAATTACTGTATATCACTTCAGCTTCTCAGGCTTCTCCTATTAACCTAAACATGAACTTGGCTCCGTTTGCAAATGCCCTTTTCACAATGGCTCTCTTCCCTACTTCAGAACACGATGGTGCCCATAAATCCTGCCAGTACTGCCCATCCCTCCCCTGCCACTAGCAGCTTCCTGGCTTGGTCATGGCCTCATTCCCCTATCCCATCTCAATAACAAAATCATCTGATGGCTTTTCAGTAAAATTCAGAAACATTTTTGCAGTCAAATGAGCACTTACATGATCATCTTAAATTCATTTCCGAGAAAAAAATACAGGATTTTATTTAAAATGGAAGTGCGTGTTTATCTTGCGTTCCACTGCAATCACAGAGTGAGCTCATTCACTCTGAATAGCACACTGGGAGACAGGCTGGATGTTAAGTAATATTATCCTGTCACCAAAAGATTAATGTGTCCAATTATCAGTGATGCCTTGCCCTCAGTCGAGTGTAAACTGAAGGGTAACTGAGAAGAGCTCCTCAGTTCCAGGGCTGGTGGTGTTATGACCTAAACTCAGAAGCTAATTCTGCTTGGCACAATATGGAATGTCCTGCTGTCTCCCTCCCGCCCCGGAAAGACAGCACTCTGTTAAATCATGGAGCTTAAGATAATCAGTTCACAAGCCTGTGCTGAGTAGCTCCATTCTGGTGAGCTCTCCCTGTTCTGGAAGAGCCAGGCTTTGACACTTCCCTCCTTCTGGTTCGTTTTCCAGATCCTGTACGAGAGCTTGTGAGGATTTCCATCTTTGATTTGCCAGTATATCCATGTATATATACTGAGAGTAGAAGGATGCAATAAAGAGAAAGAGTTCATACAAAACCATGGGAACTAAATGTGGGAAGAGGTGACCTCTGACTTGCCTGATATGAGGCGTTACTATATTCATCCAGCAGTAGGCAATGGCTTTAAGAAGAAATGTAGAGGAAGCAAATCAAAACTATAATGAGGGACCAGCAGTTAGCATAATGGCTATGTCGCTGGGCTCCCATGTAGTCAACCATGGTTCAAGCCCCAGATCCGGTGACTTAAATTCACGCTGGGCACATGTGCGTGCGTGCCCAAGATCTTGAGAGGAGAATGGAGAAGGGATTGCAGCATGGCCATCCGCTCGGGGGGGGGGGGGGATGATTTCTCGCTTTCTGTCTCTCTCTGTCTTTCTGGCAAGCACACACGCCCTATTGCAAAAACCTCTCCAAAAAAGAAAAAAAAAATGATAATGAGATAGCATCTCACCCCAGTTAGAATGATTATTGTCAGTAAGACAAAAACTTAAAATGCTGGAGACATGGGGCCAGCAAATAGCATAGTGGTTGAAATGCAGGATTCCCACATGACTGAGTCCTGGAACCAGCAGCCTAAAACTCACACTGGGCATGTGTGCCTGTGTGCCCAAAACCCCAAGAGGAGAATAGAGGAGAAGGGATTGCAGGGTGCTATTCTCCCAGTACGGGGTGATTTCTCACTTTCTGTCTCTGTGTCTCTCCAGTGAGTGCATGTGCCCTAAGGCAAAAATCTCTAAAAAAAAAAAGAAAGAATGGAAAAAATGCTGGAGAGGATGTGGAGAAATGAGCATTCTTTAATTGTTGGTGAAAATGTAAATTGGTATAATTACAGAAAACCATTCAGAAGTTCTCAAAAAACTGAAAGTAGAACTTCTGTATGATGCAGCCATCCATTAGCAGGTATATATCCAGACAAAAAGGAAGAAGTACGTCATAGAGATAGATATCTGCACTGCAGTGTTCCTCGCAGCACTACTCACAATAGCCAAGATATGGAATAAAAACCTAGGCGTCCATCAACAGGTGAATAAACGAAGAAAATGTGATATATATAATATATTGTACAATGCAGTACTAGTCAGCTATTATGAAGAATGAAAACCTGTCATTTGTGGCAACATGGACAAGCCTGGCAGACATCATATTAACTGAAATAATCCGGGAACAGAAACAGAAAAATCCCAAGTACTCGTTCACATGTAGAAATTTTAAAAGGTGACCTCATAAAGTGGTGAATAGAATAGTGGTTGTCAGAGAATAGGAAATGTAGAGGGGATGGGGAGGGTGCAAATTCTGGTTAGATAAAATGAATCAGTTCTAACATTCTGTAGCACAGCAAGGTGTCTATAGTTAACAATAAAGTGGGACCAGCAGTTAGTATAATGGCTATGTCGCTGGACTCCCATGTAGTCGACCGCGATTCGCGTCCCGGACCCGGTGGCTTAAAACTCACGCCGGGCGCGTGTGTGTGTGTGTGCCCAAGATCCCAAGAGGAGAATGGAGGAGAAGGGACTGCGGCGTGGCCATCCCCCCGGGGGGTGATTTCTCACTTTCTGTCTCTCTCTCTGTCTGTCTGGCGAGTGCATGCGCCCTATGGCAAAAACCTCTCAAAAAAATAAAGTATTGTATATTTCAAAATACCTAAATGAGAGGATTTTTAATGTTCTCAATATAAAGTAATGGTGAATATACTAACAATGCTGATTTGATCATTACACTGTGTCCACATACTAAAAAAAAACACTGTACCCCATAAATATGTATAATTATTATATGTTAATTAAACATTTCTAAATAATAGGAGTCAGTAGGTGGCATAGTGATTAAGGCACTGGACTCCCACATGGCCAGCCACAGTTAGAGTCCCAGACACTGTGGCTTGAAGATCACACTGGACACGTGTGCCTGAATGTCCAGCATCCAGAGATGGGAAGGGAGGAGAAGGGATTGTAGCATGGCCATCTCCCTGTTGGGAGGGTGATTTCTCACTTTCCCTCTCACTGTCTCTCAATCCATTTCATGTGGCAAGTACACACATAATACAGCAAAAAACTAAAAAAAATAATAATAATTAAAAAAAGAAATTTTTAAATAAGAAGAAGAAAAGTAGAAAACTCTTCAGTACTTGAAATATATCCCACCAAAAATCAACCCACATGCTTCTCTTGCATCCGTAACTCAGGTAGTAAACCACTCACCAAGCCTACTCCAGAGGTACCAAAGAGGCTGTATATCAAAGTGCAAATGCGAAACTGGGTGTGACTCAAGTTATTTTATAAAATCAAAAACCCTAGCCCAGTCATGGTGGCACAGGCATTAGGGTGCCACTGATGATACTCAGCCATAAGGGAAGTCGCAGGGCTTACCTTCTTAGTTGACTTGAATATGCTGGGTGCACTCATGGCAAGCCCTCAGTCCTGGCTGGCTGGGAGGCTAGTGTGGTGAGAGGTCCTGTTTCTCTCCCCATCTTTCTATCTCCTTCTCAGTAGAATGAAAGAAGGAAGGGAGAAAGAGAAAGAAAGAAAAAAGTTTAAAAAAAAAAACAAAGACCTTGCTGAAATTATGCCATATGTTTATAAATATGAATGAGAATATATAACATAATGACCTCCAAACTGAGTGTCTGTATGTAATAGACCGTTGTCATTTTCATAGATTTAGTAAGCAGACATTTCTCCTATTGGATGGGAATCCTAAATCCTAAAGTAAACGTGGGGTTCCATCTCTTTCTACTTGAGATAACATAAATTTTTCTCATCATCTTGGTAGCCAGGGCTTGAGTGTAGCATAGTATTAATCAATAGATGTCCCACCTGAGATTCTGAATCTTTGAATGCTGAGAGAAACAAGTTCCGAGAATACTAGAAGAATTATATACCATGGCCAAGTAGTTTAACATTTGAAAATCAGCATAATACACCATATCAGTAGAATAAAGAACAAAACCCATGTGATCACTTCACTAGCTGCAGAAAAAGCATGTCACAAAATCCAGAACCCCTGCGTTGTAAATCACTCAACAAACCGGAAATAGAAGGAAACTTTCTCAGTCTAATAAATGTCACCTATGCAAAAACTAAAATAAAATCATACTTAAAGGTGAAATACTTCCCTTAAGATCAGGAATAATAATTCCCTTGATCATTAATAATGTTGGACATTTTTTCATATACCTGCTAGAAAAATCTGTTTTCGAGAAAAATCCTTTTGCTCATTTTTTTGGTTTGAGTTATTTATTTGTTTAATGCTAGATTGTAGGTGTTTCTTATCTACTTTTTTTTTAAATCAACCCTTATCAGAGATATGGCTTGCCAATATTTCTCTTGAATTGCTTATGGCTATCACAGCTTTCCCAAACATCAGTCATGCCACAGCTTTCTAAATACTGGCCTCTCCTGGCCATTTCTGATATTGCAGATCTTTCAATAGCACACTGTATTGAGGCAGCTGTCAGCCTGTTTACTTCGTTGCTACAGATGAGCTGAAATGACCAGCAGTGCCTGAGAGGCTAACCTGGCTAGAACCTCTGGCCAAAAATCTTAAGGCTGCTTTCTGTCATCATTGCCATTATCCAAGTTCATAACAGTGGGCACCCCTAAGAGCTCCTTTGCCCCAGGCTACTGAGATTCCGCTGTTGCAGATTCTTTTAGATTCAGAGAGTTTTCCCAAACTGAGTTTCCATCACTGATTTTGATTTTCATATTCTCAACTGTGTTCCCCGTGCCACACTCTTTTCACAGCTATGTCTTCTGTCTGCCTAACTGATCACTGTGCCTCGCTTTGGTCATCTAATTCCTACACTGGATGATAAAACGACTGAACTTGGTAGCAATGCCAATTATGAAAGAAGAAAGACTGAGCTCTTTAATATCTGAAATTCCATCACTTTGGGGGAACTTTCACTGTGAAGGGAGAGCTCTGTCCTAATATCTGAAAGATTTCAGAGGTCTCCAGCTGTGCTGGAAAACAGAGCCTTCATTTTGGGCAGTTTCTATGGACAGCCGCTATACTACTAAGCACTTTCATGGGTCATAAAACTTCTGAAGCTGCTAATGACCAGTCCAGTACAATCACTTAATAAGGGTATTTGTCAGTCATTCAAGCAATACTTTCTCTTCATGCTAATAGTTAGGTGCTAGCTGGGATAGAATTAGAAAGCAAAGATTTTAACAATAACGATTATTCAGTGGGTAAAATGTATTTGCTGTAATGTATATTATGGTCATAACCTGGTGAGCAAATTTTTTTAAATTTATTTTTAGAGAGCTTTGCTATAGGGTGTATGCACTTGCCAGAGAGACAGAGAGACAGAACGTAAGAAACCATCCTCCAGGAGAAATAGCCATGCCACAATCTCTTCTCTTCCATTCTCCTCTTAGGATTTTGGGCACACATACACATGTGCCCCGCATAAGTTTCAAGCACCAGGTTCAGGACTCCAACTATGGTCAACCACATGGGAGTCTGGTGCCTTAACTACTACACCACCTGCTGGCCCCTGGTAAATAATTTTATATGCATTATTAGAGTGACACAGGTTTTGAGTAATAGGCTTGGAATTTTCTAAGGGCATTTCCTTATAAATCATATACAAGATTTTGAGCATTTCCAAGTATATTTGTGGTCAGTATTTCTGAATATAAATGATAATGTAGGCCATTGAATTATATCAATTTGGAACACTCACCTCAGGAATAAGCAAGAGAAGTACCAGCAAATGGTGTACTGGTTGCATTGCTGGACTCCCACGTGGTCCATCCCAGTTCAAGTCCCAGACCCTGTGGCTTCAAACTCATGCCAGATGCATGTGCATATGTGCCCAAGATCCAGAGAGGAGAATGGAAGAGATGGGACTGTCGCTCTCTGGGAGTAATCTCTCTCTTTCTGTCTCTCTGTCTTTTCTGTCTCTCTGTCTCTGTCTCTCTGGAGAGCACACATGCCCTAGAGCAAAAATCTGCCTCTTAAAAAAAGGGTGGGGAATAAGCAAGAGAAGGGAGACGTAGCAAGCAGTTACCACGATGCAGGGAGTGTGGGATCTGTCTACACAGGAGGGAGAGGGGATTTATGTGGCCAATCTGGCAGAACCACAGTTAGAAACACTGTCGTCTATCATAGTTTTCATTCTAATTAAATCTTCTTATGTTGCCTATAGCATTTCTGCTTTCAGTTTAAGTCTTGTTTATTTTAGGCCCTGGATGTATAATAGCCTGTTAATGACATGGTCATATAATCTGAACGATGTGTTCATTTTCATGGGTGCAATTTCTTTGCCTTTGCAAGAAGTCTATGGACATTACTACCCCTTCAATAAAAAACGTGATGAAAATGAGTATAATTATAATAAAACAGAGAGCATTTAAGAACCTCAATTTGGTCTTGATACTGTGATGTATGCAATACAAACATGTATTAGTTAGAATGTTTTGAGGTACAAGAAACAGATAAAGAGTTTAAAGTGGTTTACTCAGTAAAGACATTTTTTTTCTCCCACTGCACATATTCTGGAGGCAAGGCAGTTGCAGGGTCTGTGTAATACCTCAGTAACAGTGGCAGAGGCCTAAGATCCTTACAGCCTTCCACTCTGCCACTCTTAGATTACTGGCATTCATTTGTGGCTTTTTCTCCTTGTAGAACCAAGGCAGCCACCATAGGTCCAGGTAACCAAGCAGGGAAAAAACAGAGGATTTTATTTTCATGCATTTTTTTCTTTTTCTTTTTTTTTTTCTTTATTTTGGAAAGGTTTTTTGCTATAGAGTGTGAGCAGTCGCCAGAAAGACAGAGAGAGACAGAGAGACAGAAAGTGAGAAATCACCCCCCAGGTGGGATGGCCACACCACAATCTCTTCTCCTCCATTCTCCTCTCGGGATCTTGGGCACGCACGCACACACACCCGGCGTGAGTTTAAGTCACCGGGTCCGGGACTCAAACCGCGGTCGACTACGTGGGAGTCCAGCGACATAGCCATTACACCAACTGCTGGTCCCATATTTTTTTCTTAAATCAAGAAGTAACATATTTCCCAGAAACCAAAGTTGCTTTCTATTCAGGAATCATTGGCCAGAATTGGCTCCACTGCCCAGGGCCTAGCTGCCAGAGATAGAGGAAAGAGTATTAAGTATCACCCGTCTCTACTGCAAGGACAGATCCGCCAGCAAAGAAACGCAGAGAAGCAGGCAGGGTGCAGGCAGGCATTCACACAGCCCGCCACACAGCAGAGGCAGAGTTTACTCTCGACTTACAATACACAACCAATAATGTCACTTTGGGACTAACACCATAGCATAGTGGTTGAACCCTGGGCATAAGAAGACAGACCCCAAATGGCCAACCCTGGTGTGAATTCCAGCCCTGGCAGCTTCAAAAATGCTGGGAACATGTGCTTGTCAGTGTTCCCCAAATCTGCATAGGATGGAAAAATGCAGATAAAAGGATTGCAATGTGACCGGGAGGATGATTCTCTCTCTCTCCCCCTCTCTACATATATATATATATATAATATAAAATATATATAATTTATATTATGTAAAATATATAATTTACAATATATGTAAAAATATATATGTATATAAATATATTTGCATATATTAACTATGTTTACATATATATTCACATTCTCTCCCTCTGGCAAATGCATGTGCCCTGTGGCAATAAAAAATAAACAATAACCCAGTTTGTATGATGGTTGACAGCTCAAACAATACTTTCAAATTATGACTATAATTATAAGAAAATAAAGTATTAAAAAACCTAAACTTGGTCTTGGTGGTGTGAAGGATACAACAGACTATATGTTAGAACACTTTGAGGTGTTGGGGCCAGCACGCTGGTTGAGGTACTGGACTCTCACAGAGCTGACTACGGTTCAAATCTTAGACATGGTGGCTTGTTTCTCACTTTCCCTCTCTCTCTTTCTCTCTCTCTCTCTCTCTCTCTGGTCAAATTTAAAAAAATAGTAATAATAAGTAAAAATAAATAAATTTAAAAATAATGTTTGGGAGTGCAAGAAACAGTATATAGCTAAAAGTGGTTCAATTGGTAAGGGCAGGGTTTTTTCTCCCATAACAAAGATTCTGAGGCTGATTTATTACCCCAATTTATTTATTTCCTCACTTTATGGCAAATTATCCTTTTGTAATAAATTATCATTTCTGTATTTTTAACAAGTAAAGTTCATCTCAGTGATGAAGAAACTAGCAATTAACACAAATTCAGCTTTTTCAGCTTTTTAACTCTAGTAGTACACAAATTTAGAAATCACAGACATCAGTTAGAACTAGAATGGAGATATTTAAGACCAGAGACTGAGTCAGGGAAACTAGATGCGACATAGCAGGATTGCTACCAAAAATTAGCTAATAGTATAGAGGAGAAGAAATTTGCAAATGAGAAACAATTAGCACCAAATGAGCGGCTAAATTCTAAGATCAACCATAAGTGCAAGCTCAGCTGGGTTTAAATCCACACTATGAATGATCTTTGGAAAGTTTTTGAAAAATTAGAAGTAGAGAACAAGTTTAATTAAAGTCCATGCCCCATTTTCATAATATGATTTTCCATGAATTTTTTCAATGTCGCTTATATTTACTAGGCATTTATTCTGTGCGAGATTTAGCCTGTGGGGAAAAATCAGTGTAAACTAGATTTAGAGAGAATAGTCTAACATAAGACTAATTAGTAAATGCTGTCATAGAAAGAGAATCCCGATACCCTATATGTTCATGGGAAAAGGTGGAAAAATACAGACAGACTTTGTGATAATAATGTATTTAGTATCCTCAGCTGGACTAGCATGAAGTGTATTCATATTGGGTAAATTCAGCTTACAAGTAGAGTGATGTATAGTGATTAAATGTGTATATATATTTTTAAAAAGTTAGACTGTGCCCAACTCGTGTAGCTGTCACTCAGAAGAACTGAAATAAATAACGATCCACAACTCAACTCATAAAAAGGAGGAAGCAGCATTATTGCTTCACAATGAAGAAAGAAAAAGAAGAGAGAAGGAAGAAGAAAAAGAAAGAAAGAAAGAAAGAAAGAAAGAAAGAAAGAAAGAAAGAAAGAAAGAAAGAAAGAAAGAAAGAAAGAAAGAAAGAAA
>NW_006159732.1:5789807-5821885 GCF_000334495.1 Tupaia belangeri chinensis
AAGAAAGAAAGAAAGAAAGAAAGAAAGAAAGAAAGAGAGAGAGAAAGAAAGAAAGAAGGAGGGAGAGAGGGAGGGAGGGAGGAAGGAAGGAAGGAAGGAAGGAGAAAGAAGGAAGGAGGAAGGAAGGAAGGAAGGAAGAGGAAAAGGAAGGAAGGAAAAGGAAGGAAGGAAGGAAGGAAGGAAGGAAGGGAGGAAGGAAGGGAGGGAGGGAGGGAGGAAGGAAGGAAGGAAGGGAGGAAGGAAGGAAGGGAGGAAGGCAGGCAGGCAGTAAGTAAAGGTAGAGTGGTAGGAATTGGGACTGGAGTGTGTGGAAGAGTGACATGGTGGTTAAGGCGTTGGATACCCACATGGTTGACTGCAGTTTGAATACTGAACCTGGTGACCTGAAAATCACACTGGGCACATGAACGTGTGTGCCCAAAACCCCAAGAGGAGAATGGAGGACAAGGGATTTCAGTGTGGCCATCCCTCCTGAGAGGTGATTTCTCATTTCCCCTCTCTCTGTCTCTTTTCTGTCTCTCTCCATGAGTGCGCATGCCATATGGCAAAAACATTTTTTTAAAAAAAAGGTATTTTGCTTAATTAATGGATATATGTCCACTGTCTCCCATATTGGATTGTAACATTGCCTTAGTCAACACTGCTTGTTAGTGCTTATAACATTGTCTGACACATAACAGATAGTTATTTAATATGTATAGAAAAAGAGAGAGGAGAAAGGGAGAGAGGGAAAAACAGAGGGAAGGAGAGATGGAGACAGGAAGGGTGGAAGAGAGACAAGAGGCTGAGTGAAGGAGAAGAAAAAGAATTCTTATATATGTGTTATATCCAATCAGCTACCTATCTGTTATATGCTAACATGTAACATATGCTAAATAAATGTTTAATGACAGAGTAAACAAACTAAATACATAAAAAGTAAACCAAAACAAAATGGATACATGGTAACATTGCAAGAGATAATCAATTAGTAGCCACATTTTCTGAAAATGCAATAAAAACTAAATGTGTTTGTTTCATTTTTACCTTATCCCAAAATCACTGTCACAGTAGAATTTCCTCAATAAGAGAAATCATAGTGCTATGTCCTCATACAATCTTCAAAACATTGCAAAAATTTTCAGTGATTCCAAAAGGAGAACATTTTCCAAACTGTCACCATTGCTTTATCCTCTTGTGTATGTCTTCAGAAACATAAATTAATAATATTCTTGAAATTAAGTAACCCCGGGACCAGCGGGTGGTGTGGTGGTTAAGGCTCTGGACACTCCCACATGGCCAACCACAGTTCAAGTCCTGGACCTGGTGGCTTGCTTTCTCACTTCCCCCCTCTCTCTCGTTCTGTCTCTCTCTGGTCAAATTAAAATAAATGGATGAATAAATAAAATTAAATAAATAATTATCAAAAAAAAAAAAGAAATTAAGTAACCCAAACATTCAACCAAGCCCTCTGTCTGAGAGAGAGGTAGGGGAAGAATTCCATGGAACAAAACACACAAAGAAGACAGACAAACCATAGTGAGATGTTTGAATACATCTAACTTTGAGAGTAGATCCCGGGACTTAGACTTAGCTGGGCTGTAGTCAATTTCTCAGTCCACTTAGAAAGCAAGTCTCTCCCCTTGCATTTACCCTCTAAATGATGTCCTCTGATGTTAGGGCTTATAAAATTAAAACTCCAACACATGCCCACAATATCACAAGTAGGGCCAGTCTGTGGCAAGGTGGTTAAGACACTGAACTCCCATATGGCTGACTGTAGTTCGAGTCCCAGACCTGGCAGTTTGTTTTTTCACTCTGTCTCTTGCTCTCGCTCTCACTCTGTGTCTCTCTCTGGTGAGGGCACATGCCCTATAGCAAATTAAAATAATAATAATAAATAAATAAAATTAAATAATTATTTTTAAAAGACTAAGGACTTTATATTCATCACAAGTAAATCATCCTGGTGATTTTTGAAATTCCTGACAAAATATTCTGAATGCTAGACTTCCTTTTTTTTTTGGCAGTCTCACGTCTTTACTCAGTCTTTGTAAGGCAGGGAGTAAAAGTTGCAGATAGGCAAATACCAGACCAAAGGATATTTCCAAAAACATCCCCTTTTTGTTTTCCACTGAAGGTGACATTTTTAAATAAGTGCATTTTTGCTTGCACCTGTTTTCAGGCCTCCCTGGGTGAGGTTTTCCTTGTACTTCAAAGGCCAGGGCAATGGAGCCTATCTTAGGAGAGGTGGACACAGACAAAGCCATCAGACAGAAAGCCCCAAGTGTATGCCCTGGTCCCTGGTCACTGCTCTCCTGGGTACAGTCACCTCCCTCCTCCTTTTATGAAAAGATCGTGCTGACCTACGGTTACTTTTCATCTCAAATGTAGGGCACTGAGAAGAGGCTTCTTCTAGTCTTTAATCTTAAAATGAGCATTAATGCTGAAAAGCACTGAACTAATAATGCCAATCTTAGGAATAAATTTGAAATAAATATTCAGATTGGACCCACTCAAACGTTCATCAGCAGAATTGTTAGATGACTATTGTCCTGAAATACCATGGAGAATTAAAACTCTGATAGAAAACATATTACTTTTTTTTTAATAAAAGACAATTTATAGAACCATACATATAGAAATGGCATATAATATATATATATAACATCCTATAGTGAACAAATCTGAGAATCTAGATAAAAAGGTTTCACATTTGCCCTATGCACTTCTATACTCTTTTGCATCATATAATAATCACCTGACACTTGTCTCACTTGAAAGAAAGGTTCGTGTCTGCACACAGGTGGTGACACACAGGATCCACCCAAGGGCCGTGTCCAAGAATCTGGTTTGTCGGGACTCAGGAGAGCCTGCACTTCAGGACTAGGGAGAGGATAGGAGAGACTGGAAGGGGAAGCAAGGGAGGATTGATTAGGCTGGACGGAGACGCTGACGTGAGTCCCGGCTCCTGTGTGGGCAGAAGCTGCTGGTTCCTCACCCTGTCCCACACTGCCCGCTGACTGCGACAGCTCAGCCTCTAGTCATCGCTCCCCCACAACCTGGCTGCAAAACTTTCAGAAAGGTACTTGACTTTCTCAGCGTCAGTTTCCTCATCTGCTAGAGCAAGAAAGAAGGCCAACTACAGGAAAATGCACACACCCTAGTAAACTTGGGTGGAATTTAGGAGCTGTGCCTGTCCCAGTTGAGCTCCTTAAGTCCCCCTGACTTCATATTACCCAACCCACACTTCCCTGAAGAAACATATAGACCTTTCCCACTTGTAAACATTCTCAGAGGATCCTGGCCTTTCTTTGCTGTATTTCAGTCATTTCCTTGCATCTTCTGAACTATTTTTCCTATTTTCTCTTTTAAAAATTTTCATTTCTTTTATACATTTAGTCACTATACATCACTGCAACTTGTAAAGTGAATTTACTGAACCTGAATACACTTCACGCCAGTCCAGTTGAAGAAAGCATACATGTTATTCTCAACAGACAATCCTTTATTTCTTGATGAACCCCTCCTAATTTCCTTTAGGTATCTGAATCAGCGAACAACTGCTTTATTCTTTTTACATCTGAAAGAAAATGCTTTTTAGATTGGGCTTTTGGTCCACAGGTCACCTGAAGCAGGTAACAAGAGATGGTAGCAGACGTGAGCCATTCTGTACAAGTGGAAAAAGAGAGACATCTCTCAACAGAGGACAAAACTGTTTCTACAGGGAGGGGGAGGGAACAGCAGGGAGGCTGAGGCCGACTTTGGTGATGCTACTGCTTCCAACGCCTGATTCCCCCACTTAACTGAAAAGAAGTTTTAGCCTCTACGTCTCATTTCTCTTCTGTAGTGGGGGATCAGGACACATGTTTTAGGGAGATTATGATAGTTAAATGTAAAGTGGCCAGCGAAGTCTGGGCAAATGTCAGATAGCCTAAACCTTTGCTCCAATTCTTTTTAGTTTCTTTTATGCCTTTTCATTTTTATTGAAGACTTCAGCTTTACAGGATACCCAAATCTTCTATTCAGCTTCTTCTCTCTGCACATGGGATGTTTACTGTGCATGGAATTCAGTTCCCAGATCATTTGATGTGAACATTAACCAATCAGGATGGATGTTGGCCAGTATGTCATGTTAATGTTTCAAGTACTTTTGGTGAGAGTATGTATGGGCAGAGCCACATTCCGTGGCTTCATGTGAGAACAGTCAGAAGCTGGTCAGAAGAGTCCTTGGCTTCCATTTGATTGGGTACTTTGCTTCTAGTGGCTTTGACTTTTTCCTGTTTGCATCAAGGCCGTATCATACCTGGCATTCACAATCTTGATAACCTTGTAGATCAACACATTTGGGTCTATCCAAACCTTTAGCCTAAAATAAGTTTATTAAACTCTGATTCTTCATCTTCTAGTTTCTTTTTTCCTTAAGTGTATACTGATGTGGAACACTGAAGACATTTGCTCTAGAAAGAGCTTAATGAAAGTGGTACAACCAGGGGCCAGCATGCGGCATGGTGGTTAAGGACACTGGACTCCTGCATGGTCAACCGTGGCTTGAATCCTGGACCTGATGGCTTGCTTTCTCACTTTCTCTCTCTTGTTCTCCCTCTGTTCAAATTAAAATAAATAAAGTTAAATAAAAGATTTTTTTTAAATGGTGCAACTGGAAAAATAGAGATGCATTGGAAATGTCAAGGAATTTCATGGAAAATAGACCAAGATTTTTCTTTGCACTAATACAAAGAGAGGCTAAGAGTTTCTCCTACCTTAAGTATTTTTTAATAACAGTAACCTGACCTGTTTTTTTAAAGGAACTTCTAGTCTTGAGCAATTGGGATATGCTCAAACAATTTCTTTTTTCCCAATTAAAATTCTGAGATATATTACATGCAATTAAACTTTCATAAATGAGGTCAAAAGTAAACATAATTTTTAAAGAAAGGTGTGTGGGGAGTAATATTTACTGACATTGACCTTCGAATACAAAGAGAAAGTCCTGATTTGTGGCCACATGAACTATGTCATGCACATAGTGTTTCCAAAAACATTGCAAGAACAAGTCCTCCAATTGCCACTTTCTGTCTAATGCAACAATGATAGCTTATTGCATAGAAAAGTGAATGTTGTTGCTGAGCGGTCCACAGTTGATAGAGAACACAAGCAGCCTCCTCCTCATGAGCTAATAAAAGGCCATCTGGAAACACCCTTCAACACTGATGTTACATTTCATTTTTTTAATGCACTAGAGATTGCATGGAAAATTAGGTTTTGTGAAAGCTAGCAAAGTGGCATGTCTGTTGCCTTTCCTTGAGACTTTGTCATTTATATTTATGATATTGTTTCTAAACTGACAAGGTGACTCACATCAAATCCATTTGCAGAACTTACTTCGGATGTGCAGCTGTAGATTTTTATATATCACAAATCCACACCTCAGAAACCGACTACATAAGTATCATACCTTAACGGACTAGTGTCCTTTAATATCTTTAGTAGTCAATGTAAAGTAGAAAATCTGATTTTGTCTGCCTTCCGATCTTAACTGAGTGTAAAACTTTGTCCATTGTGTTATTGGATAACCTTCACATTTGTTTTCTCTCTCCCTAAGGCAAGTACAATTTTTTTTTCAGTTTGTTCTGAGACACACACTTACATAAAGAGCATTTAAAGAATGCCTTAAAGTATTAAGAAAATTTATTTAACAGGACAAGCAGATAAGTTGCCCAGAATCCAAAAGCTGTTAAGAGGTTGAAAGAAGTAGAACCCAGGTCAATCTAGTGCCCAAGTGTCCATGGTCTCTTCACAGCTTACTGTGGTTCTCTGAGACTGAGCCGAGATGCTGTCTCCTGAGTGCAAAAGAAGAAAAATGGGCAAAAGGCAAGAAAGGTAAGTTCATTTTGAAGTTTAAGTGAAGAAACGTGTGCCTGTGTGGAAGAGATGGGCATGCAGCATTTCTTACACATGGTCTCCTGTCCACTATTAGTTTCCTATGGAATGTGGGATCCTCTCTACAGAGTGCCCAGTCACATACATATCAAGATCTCCGGCTTCTTTATCCAAATTTGGCCTCAGTAGAGTTGATGCAGGAACTTGGGGACACAGGGGTGACTGGGCCCACACTCGAAGTGAGAAATGAGTTCTTGTCCCACGCCCAGGCAGAATTAGAATCATGGACACCGACAGTAGGTATAGCAAAGTGGGGAGTTTATTAGCAAAATGGGACATTTATTAACAAAGCATGGAATTTATTAAAGGAGAGGGAAGGAAAAACAAAGCTCCCAAGAAGAGAGGGGTCTTGGAAAATAGGTTGCCAAGAAAAAACTGTGGCAAGGTGCCGGGGTCCAGCCTCGGCGTGGGTGGGTTATCTCGACGAAGGCGGCGAAGGTGAACAGAAGACAGAGGCCTCGATGCCTTTCATGCACATTCTATGTCGGACACCCCTCAGAGATCGCTCTCTAAGGAGTGATGACTACTAGGAATTATCGTGCGTTTTTATTGAAAACGTGTTACATGCAAGTAAAGGGAGAGGGGCTAGTGTTTTAATTAACAGCTCATAAAGTTTTTAATAATAAAGAATAAAGATTTTATTTAGGGTTGGATTAAAGGTGGGTCTAGTCATCTTGTGATTACTGGGAATGGTGCTGAGAAAAGAAAATCTCAAGAATAGAGATTAGTTTTTATGGATTTTAATAAAGAATGATACTTATATAGTTTTGTAGGGATTTAAGACTTAATTTGAGGAATCCTAATATATTTATCTATTTTACTTGGAGAGGGCAGAGGTGTCCTGGGCCAGTTTTGGCCTAATCCTATTTTACATAAAGGAAGGAAGAATTTAAGGGCCTTTTAAAGGTCAAGATTACTTTTGCCTAGAAAGAACTTCAGCCCATCCTCTATTGTGACCATGGAGGTAAAGCACTGTAATTAATAGTAAGTAATTAGAGCAAAGGGGAGCTGTCAGTTGGGGGACTTCCTGGAAGATTTTTATCATACACTCAGGATGTATAGGAGAGCTATGCAATTTTTTTATAGTAGTAAATTGGGGAGTCAGAGGGGGGTCGCTTCCCAGTGAGGCTGCCTCAATTTTTTGGAGCAAATAGCAAGCAGCCTTGCTGACATGCTAACTGACCCAAGCTTTGTTTTAAGGTCGGGGGGTGCACAACAGTAGCCTTGCCAACGTGTTGATCCCACTGGAAGCGGAGCTCAAGGGTCTGGGGGCTCAGACAAATCCTGGGGCCTCACCGGGTCGGACTCCTCCAGCAAGGGGGTTTTATTTGGGTCAGGAAGGACTTTGTCCAGACTTAGGGTGTAAGCAGGGCTTGTGCATACATTCCCATCCCGGTAGGGAGGGGCACATGCTGGATGAATCCAATTATAATCCTAATTTTGAAGTGGGTACTAAAGTCAGGAGATTCTTTATCTTGACGCTTTGGGTCTGAAAAACATTATTTTATCTACTTCCTAGAGTGTAGTGGTGCCTGGAAAAGGCCATTGTTCTAGGTCTAGGTCATGCTGCCTAGGTCACGCACTGAGCCAACACTCCTCCACCTCAAAACTCAGCCAATTTGTGATTCCATTTTGGGCCAATACCCGGATTATTTTTTTAGGGTCCTTATCTCCTATCTCAGAGTCATGTTTTTATTGAAGGCAAGTGGAGAGGTGCCAAGGTAGAAGAGAGCCTAATTTGTGCAAAGTTGACTAAAGCATACCTTTGTTGTTTCCCGTTGTTCAGGAAAACCTAATCAAGCACATTCCTCAAATGGCGTTCTCCACTCCTTTCGCCGTTCTATTACTTACGCATGTCCCCTTTCACATCCTTAGATCCTTTATACTCTCTTCCATATCAAAACATATATGTGGGGGGAACCAGCAGTCAGCATAATGGCTATGTCGCTGGACTCCTGCGTAGTCGACCGCAGTTCACGTCTCGGACCCGGTGGCTTAAAACTCATGCCAGGCGTATGTGCGTGCATGCCCAAGATCCCAAGAGGAGAATGGAGAAGGGATTGCGGTGTGGCCATCCCCCCTGGGAGGTGATTTCTCGCTTTCTGTCTCTATGTCTCTCTCTGTCTGTCTGGCGAGCGCACGTGCCCTATAGTGAAAAAAACCTCTCCAAAAAAAAAAGAAAGAAAACATATATGTGGGGGCCAGCAGGTGGCATAATGGCTAAGGTGCTGGATTCCCATGTTGCTGACTGTGGTTTGAGTCCTGGACCTGGTGGCTTGATTTCTCACTTTCTCATTCTCTCTCTCTCTCTCATCAAATTAAAAATAAATAAATGCAATTTTTTTTAAAAAAATATATGTTTTCAATGAACTAATAAGAATTGTCAACTCCTTTCCCAGAGTTATATATTTTACTCTCAGTTTAAACTGGAAGTAAAGGTGTAGTCTACAGTTAAATTAATGTCATGCACAACTTAGCATTCAGGAAACTAAATTTTTTTGGAAGCATCTCAGAAATCATGCTACTTAATTATTTCTCCTTTTGCCCTATAAATTTATTGCCTACCTGAAATATTAATTTGATGAGAGTCAGAAATATTGAATGGATAACACTGCTATTTTTGATCAAATAAATCATGGTCATTGAGCCACATGCTGTAATTAATATATATATATATATATTATAATATATATATATAAAATATTTTATATATATATAGGGGGGGAAGGTATTTTAGAGAACCATTTTTTACTCCACTGAAGAGTGGTTCATGCATCTCAGCTACAACTACGTGTTTATGGAATGCTTAGTGGGGTTCTTAATAAATAAAAGGATAGAATTAACTTGAGTGTCTTCCATAGTCAGGTCTGATGTTTTGGAGGACAGATAGGACACTTTGAAACCTGGTATGTAGATAAACTCCTTTCTTCTCCTGTACTTTTCATTTGATGATCAAATTAAATGTCCTGGGTAAACCGAATAGACATTGATTAAATTTTCTCACCTTAAAAGGCAGTGAACATGGCTTATCACAATTACATAGCCTATTGCAAACACCATCTCTCTGAACCATTTTATGTGAGTGATGCTGCCACATGAAGTCTATACAAGACACATATCTGAAAACATTTTTCTCACCTTAACAATGTAACGGTTTGCCATTGACTCAGTTTTCAGTTTCTTTTGTGATCAATAAAACATATTTAATATGATGTCTCTGAGTTTCAGTGTGAAGTTTATCAAGTGGATTGAAACTGGGATCTATTTTGAGTGAAAACTACATTTTTTTAAGTAAGTAATCATAAAGGATTACAAAACTAGTGGATCAAATGGTAAAACTTGGGAAATATCTCCCTAATGACAGATGCCATAGCCAATCATAAACAAAAAGGAAATACAAAATATCCTGTGAGAGGCAAAAAAAAGTCTAATAGCTCAGATATTTTAAATATATCTAGAGGTTTGAGTCCATCAAAAATATACATGTGAGAACTCCAAAACATTCATGGAAACATGAAATTAAAGCACAAGTTTGTTTTGGTGTAAAAAGTTTCTAATCTAGGCATGCATTTTCCATTTTACACATTTTCTATGATCTTTTCTAAGACCCATTATGTCTTCAACTTGAAATTAGTGTGCTGCCAGGAAGAAATCAATTTTTGTAACAGAACTGAAAGCAGCATGCTAATAAATGATAAAAAGCCTTACTCTGTATTTTCAATCCTAACTTCTTCCATGGTTTGGATGCCTCAGCCATGTCAACTGTTCCCTTTTTCTGAACATGCTCTGCTACCAACTGCCTCTGCAATACGTACTCAGATTTCTGCCACTTCACTCTCATGTGGGTTCCAGATGTTGTCTCTCCTCTGAAGCTTTCATTCTTCCCACAGGAAAAAATTTACAACTCCTTCTGTGTTCCCACAGCATGATGCGGAGACCACCTTCATAACATGTAGTTTCAGTCTTTTTCTGCAAATTGGCCACCAGCTCCTCAAGGAGAAGAATCACCTTTGTAGGTATAGGTATTCTTTTTTCTTATTATTTCCAAGGACTAAAAGGGAAGCTGTCACAAATGACAATAATGATTTTATAGCAAATATGTATTATGATTTTACTGCATGATACAGAATTGCAAGAGGCTACATGAAGTTACTGCTTTTATCCTTATAATAGACATGCAACTGAACCTGCTATTATCCCTTTTTTGAGATTTACAAAAATATACAACACCCAGTATGCAGAGCTACATACAATGCTCAGCAACAAGAAAATAAATAAATAAAACAATTATTTTCTTTGGAGTTGGACAATGCACACCTATGCACAATTGGCAATGGCCCTGCTTTGGGAATTAAATTAAAATGTTCAGGCCCGGCCTCGGTGACAGACAGTAGAGATGCTGCTGCACGATGTTGAAGACCATGAGGGCAGGCTCTGGGCTCACGTTCTGTGTCTCCCTCGAAAAGCTGTGCACGCCCATGGGCACTGAGCATGTAAGATCCTGGCTGACAGCAGGGATGGAAAGAGGGTCACAGTGTGAAAATTCTGTCAAGGGTTCTTTCCTCTCTCTTCCTCTCTCCCAGGAATTCTTTTTAAAAAAGAAAAATATGTTCAACTTAATATTGAGTTTTTCTCAGCTTAATCTGCAATTTTAATGAATACTGTTAGAAGCTTTGATTTCCTAAAACAAAGAGAACGAGTTAGAGGCAAAGAGGACCATCTGTCTAGTGTCCTTCAGTACTTAGGGACTATGTAACCGTTTATTCTGTCAGGTAGAAAAGGTGCCAATATTGCTCTGATGACCATATGGTCTAACAAGAATGGCACATCTGAAGGAGACAATAAGACAAAATGTTTGAAGTCAAGTAAAGATGATTCAGAAAGCCTAAGAATACCATCATGTTGCTCTCCTCTCTGATCTCCTTTAATAAGACCTAGGCTAAACTTCCCACTTACAGGAAGAACTGAAGGGCAAAAATATCTGTGCCATAGGGACATGCATTGCTTACTGGGCATGTGTTGCAACTCTGCAAAACACATCCCAAAATTATGTTTTTTATTATCCAAAAGTAATGGTGGCAAAGTTCATTGAGGTTACATGTAGTTACCTCATTTAATCCTTATAACAAATAACATCTGTTATAACTTAAATAATAGTCAACCAAAAAAAAGTATATATTGGGTTGTCGTAAAAGTCATGATGCATTTTTGTATAGAAAAACATAGAAAAGTATGCCATGACTTTCCCAACAACCTAATATTATCTCAAAATTACCGCATTTATCTGAGTTAATGTTTTGCCTGTGATCTTAGAATCAAGAGTATTAGAATCATCCTGAAGCATATTAAATTCTGCATTTCCCGTTTTTAAGGATGGCAGAGGAATTGTGTGTTGTGTTTACTGTATGTAAATACTCTAAATATCACGTCCTGATTTCATGGTAAAGAATAACAAGGGGACTATATAGCACTAAGATGCTTGACTGCAAAGGGAAAATTCAGGCCGTGAAGAAATAGTAACTTAAAATGAGTCAGTGTGAGTTAGGGATGGATTTTTCAATATAGAATTTAATATCAATCTCATATTATTATGGCTTCACTACTAATGAGTTGATCATTTCAGTACAACTTGCACAACACTTTATAACCAATTATCAATATTTAGTTTTAATGGCCACAAATCACAAGGATGACACTAGGAGCACCTAAGTAGATTATTACGTGGAGGTGCTTTTGCTGAAAGTGTTCATCAGCCCTAGGAGGTTTCTAGGATGGGCATCATTTCAAGCGCATTGTCAGGGAAATGGAAGAATTCTGAACTTAGGGAGACACCTACAGGTGCAGTAGAAAACAAAGATAAGTAAAGAAAGAAAGAAAAGGAATAGCAAAGAACCATAAAATAACTCTTTGAAAATACTTTTTGCATGCTGAGAGCATTTTTTTCATTATGATAAACACCACACAGACGGGAATCTCTTAAAAACATATTTATATACATATATAATACAGGTATTACATATTTACCTATATATTTTTAATTTTATCTCGCAAGTTTAGGCTACTTCTTTCTTCCTGTTTTATTTTTATTTATTTTGTATTCCTAGAGGACATGTGCACTTGCCAGAGAGAGCAGAAGAAAAAGCAACCTCCAGTGGGGCGTGCTCATACTGCAATCCTTTTTCCTTCATTTCTCCATCTTGTCAGGATTTGGACACACACTCACCTGCTCCTGACATGTCAAGCCACTGGGGCTGAGAATCAAACCTCAGTCAGCCATGTGAGCTATGGCCCCCTGTACACAGGGCTTATCTGTTGTGCTATGGAGCCAGCTTTAGTCTAAATCAAGCTTTTTCTAATAGCCTAAAGGATGGCCTCTAGTTCTTTGAAACTGAGTCTGAATTTACCTATTGGTAGAAATAGCATTAGTTATAGGTGTCACCATAGTCATAGGCAACATTATTTTACTGCTTACCAAGCAATAATGAATATATTTATATATTAACTTTTTGATAAATTTGTCCTCAGTTAAAAATATTCCTAGTGGAATAAACATATTCCACATTTATTGGTATTTAAGCCCTAACACATGGTTTGATTAGGTCGTGTTTCAAAGCATTAGTTTTGACTAGTATGAAGTAGATGGGGACTTAAGGATATGAGGAAAGAATGGCATGATGTATGGCATAATAATATCTGTGGATAGAGAGATCTAGAAGCATTTAAAAGCCCCATCCTCCTCTCATTATATGGAATTCCGCTCCCTGAAATGGAAATCAAGGAAGGAGTAATGACCAGTTTTCTTTTGCTTCATATCTCCTACTTTCATGCAGGTTTTGCTCAGAAAGTATGCCTTTCCAGATACCGCCTCTACTTCCTGTACTGCCATTGTAATATTATGTAATACTTAAATTTCTGGAAAGTTGCAGAAGAAAGATCTCGATGTCCTCAGTGGCCCCAAAAGATAACATTCTAGCATGATTACATAGCCAGAAAATCCTAGAAAGCCCTAGTCATGACAAAAATATCACTGGGAGAAAACAGTCCGTAATGTTAACTTTTTCCAACTTTGACATTGTACCAGTGTATTGAGCCATGAAATCACTGCCCATCAAGAGATCCACATACAAACCAAAATAGCGGATTGGATAGATGAATAGTAGATTCCACATAGCTAATACCTAAGGATCAAGAGACGTTTTTAGAAAAGATAAAACCCAGGGGCCAGCAGATGGTATAATGGTTACATCACTAGACTCCCACATAGTCATCCACAGTTCAAGTCCCAGACCCAGCAGCTTAACTCACACTGGGTGCATGTGCATTCATGCCCACAATCCCAAGAGGAAAATGAAGGAGAAAGAATTGCAGCATGGCTATCCCCCCTAGGGGTGATTTCTCATTCTCTCTCTCTCTCTCTCTCTCTCTCTCTCTCTCTGGCAAGTGCATGCAACCTAGAGCAAAAATCTCCTTTTTCAAAAAGAAAAAGCCTGTGGGACCAGCAGTTAGCGTAATGGCTATGTAGCTGGACTCCCACGTAGTCGACTGCAATTCACGTCCTGGACCCAGTGGCTTAAAACTCACACCAGGTGCGTGTGCTTGCGTGCCCAAGATCCCGAGAGGAGAATGGAGAAGGGATTGCGGCGTGGCCATCCCCCCTGGGAGGTGATTTCTCGCTTTCTATCTCTCTGCTTCTCTCTGTCTCTCTGGAGATTGCACGCGCCCTATGGAAAAACCTCTCCAAAATAAATAAATAAATAAAAAGCCTGTGAGAAAAGATAAAATCCAGTTTCTGTCAAGTCAGTCTTCTAAATAAGATCATGCTCTCATCACCATCATCTCTGAGCAGTACCCAGGCAGATCAGCTAAGATCCTTAGGTCTCTGTTAACCACTGTAACAGTCCTGTAATTCTTACCTCCAGTGTTGCCCCCATCTATCACCCAAATGCGGTACTAAAAAATCACATTATTTCCCTGATTAAAACCCTCCTATGGCTCTATATGACCTTCAGGATAAAAGTCCAAATTCCTTAACAATTGAAGCTGTTAAATGATAGGGGTCCTAGCATATTCTCCTTCGTTCAGGATAAAAGTCCAAATTCCTTAACAATTTAAGCTGTTAAGTGATAGGGGTCTTAGCATATTCTCCTTCATATGTAGAAATTGGAGGGAAAATGGTTTTAGAAAGGTAGAGGGATGAAGAATGACTACTAGAGGGTGGGAAGAATGGGAGGGAGGGGTAAGATAGAGGAATGTTGATTAACAAATATAAATTTGCAGACAAGAAACAATTTCTTGTGTTCTAAGATATAGTGGAGAGACTACAGATGCCCAGAACTCGCTGTGTATTTCAAACTAAAACAGAATTTTATATATTTTCAACACAAGTAATGACAAAGAGTTTAGATGATGGGTATGCTAATTATCCTAAATAAACACTACATACTGTAAAATCATATTGTAGCCCATGAGTATAAGTATTACATGTTAATAAAAATATCTACAATTTAAAAATCTGAGCCCACTTTCTTAGTTTTATGCCTTATTATTCACTTACTAAAAAAAAAAATAGGCATAATAATACTGCAGCAATAATAGCCAGAAAATCCTAGAAAACCCTAGAAGTGACAAAAATATCACTGGGAAAAAATTCTATAAACAAACATTTTGTAAGCTTGTATTACATGCCAGAAATTACCCTAAATATATATTTATTGTAGTGAAATATACAGCAGACCTAGGCCATAGACCTATGAATTCTAATGTCACCTTGGCTAAATCTTTTCTCTATCTCAGTAGGCCCGTCTATAATGAGGGGATATGGTGGCTTAGCTTGACTGAACTATAGTCTCCAAAATTTCCTTTGGGGCAGTATTTCCATTTAGGGTGGGAAACAAAGCATATTCTCTCTTGAAGACTGGAGGGTAGAAAAGAGACATTTAGTACCACACACACTCCTGTCAGTTAATCAAGCATTAATCTCTAGATGATGCTGGGGAGGGATTTTGTAGATACAAGTAAAGTCCCAATCAGCTGGTATTAATCAAAAGGAAAACCATTCTGAGTGGTCATCTGTTTTAGATAAAAGACTTAAAACTTTCCTGAATAAAGAAACTTCAATAAGTAGCTGGGTTTACAGTGGCTTCTTCACCCTGCGATCTTCTTGATGCCTGACAGAGAAAACGTGTGTCTGTGGGGTCCCAGCCTGTCTAGAGCTTTCCCTATTTGTTCTGTAGATTTCAGGTAGCTTGGCCAGTCTCCAGAACTGGCTAAGCCAATTCCTCAGAGTAAGTTATAAACACACACACACATAGCTTACTGCTTTTCCTCTGGGTGAACCCTGATTAGAAGAAGGGTTTAAGTTAGGTAATGTGTGACTCCAGATTGGGGGCAGGGGTAGGGAGGAAGAGGTTTCTCACAGATGGAGTACTCAATTCTTCATTAGTCTGTAAACACGTAAAGCAAACAGGTATCTATATCACCCTGGATATGAATGCCCTCTCTGGAATCAAGCATCATAAAACGAATCATGTAAGATGAAACTGCTATGATTAAGAATATGAGCTCCAAATGTATTAGGTTGATGAAGGTGCTCACCTGTGAAAAGTTAAGTTGTTTTCTGCACCGTAGTTTGATTGTGCTTTATAATTGTCACTGGGATTTTCTATGTTGATTCTAGATGTTCCCATGAGAAATAAATCAGGAAAGAAGGGTCTTCTCGATTCATTAATATGTCTTATACTATTTGGTGGATATGGAATAGCTGATCTGAACAAAACTTGTGTTCACTGCATTATACTTGGGCCTCATCCTGATAATTATCAAAAATCTGCTTACTGGGGGACATACAAGTTTTTACCCAAAAGTGAGAATAGTTGAAAAAGTCAGATATAAAATAAAATTTCTTTTGAATTCTTTTGGAATATAAGTAACACTGATGTTTTCTGTATATAACGATATTGAGGAAATTTAGAGTAAGAAATATTGAATAATCAGAAAAGTCATGACACTTTCTTTGCATAGAAAAATATGTCATGATTTTTCCAACAACCCAATATTTAATTCCTATGGGTCATACCACTGGATATTCAGGAAACATGTTTTTAAACATTGGAGTTATTGAAGTCAGTACTTAAGAGTTCAGGTAAAAGATACATAATGGATGTGAAATGTGGTAGCAGGTAGCTGCTATCCTTCCCCAGATGGCCAATAAGACGTTGAATATTAAGAACTGAAAATTCCTCAGGGATGAGTTTATGTCATGTGTCATCCACTACACGACTGCACACATCACAGGAACCAAGTACTTACTGAATTATTACCCATTTCTTTTTAAGTAAAAGTCAATAAAATGGCAGAGCAAGTAGATCAAAGGATTGGAAGTCAGATTGCTTACTATAAAATGGAAATGATAATCATGACTTAATACCACTTTAATACTCATATTCTGAAAATGATGCTGTTATAATATAGATTGCAAATTCTATAGCAATATATTTTATAATACTTTCCAAAAGATTGTTCTCTGATTTAATATAATAGAAATTTGTTATAAATAAGAATCGGTATAACTTATTGTATATCCACTTAATGGATTATGTTAACAATAAAAAAATAACTTTCCTTCTTTAATGAGCTAGCCTTTGAATGAGCAATATATAGATGTTCTTTGAGCTACTTTTATTTTTGGAAAGTTTCTTTTTTTCTCTCCCACAGATGAGGCATGTGTGTACTCACTAGGGGGAGGCAGAGAGAGAGGGAAAATGAGAACACCTCCTATGGAGCATGGTCACTCCACAATCTCCTTTCCACATCTCCTCTCAGGATTTTGGGCATGCAAGCACACACACCTGGCATGTTTTTCACACCACCAGATCCGGGACGTCAACAGTGCAGTCAGCCCATGTGGGATCTAGTCACCTTGACCAATAACATAGGAAACCATGCCATTGGTTTGCCTACAACTTAACTCTAATGATTGAATCTATGCAAGATAGCATAGATTCCGTCTATGTCATAGACATACACATAGCTAAGGAATTCCTACAAACAACCTAAGCACTTCCATTGTGTCTTCAGCTAAGCCCAGCAACAATGGGGACTGCTCATGTTCAGGAAAGCAAAAATTAGAATTGAAGAAATCTGCCATCTCACTGACCCACCCATTTCAACCTGCTGGAGATCTGAATTAATATTTTTCTATCACGATGATTATGGTAGAATTTGGCCAAAGCCCACAACCATAAGCTATTACCCCCCATAGACGCCCTGCACTATTTTATCCAAGATAGGTGGCATTACTGTATTAAAAAATAGATTTTATTTTCTGGTTTATTCCAACTAAGACAATGGAATGTTAAACTGAATAATGGGACTAGTCAGACTTTTTTAGGTAAAATCTAATTCTTTTTTCCCTTAATTGCCAGAAGGCTTGTGCACTCACCAGGAAGAAAGAGAGAGAGAGAAGAGAGAGAGAGAGAGAGAGGAAGGAAGAGAGAGAAGGAAAGCACTCTTAAAAAGGGCATGGTCTCACCACAATCCCATCTCCATTTTTCCAACCTGCCAGGATTCTGGGCATACACACATACACACATGCACTCAGCATGATTATTCTTAAAATAGAAAGTAGGAAGATTTGGCTGGACTGAGGTGGTATCTCATGATGGGTAAAGTCTCTTCACAATTTAAATGATGTACAGTGATTTAATGTATGAATAATAATAAATATTTATATTAAGAAAAAAAACTTCTAACAAATATATTGCCATGACTTAGAATTTCCGGTAAAGTATTATTAAAGATGGTTTTCAAACCATTTTTTTTTTTATTTTTCAATTGAAATTGTATACACATACTTATAACATGACAACATATTTATAAGTAAAGTATTTTAATGTAAAGCTGTCAAGAAAAGTATGTATCATGTGTTGGTATTAAATTGAAGACATGGCTTTATGCTCTTTATTGATAATAAAGAATTCGTTAGGAAAAAGATAAAACAAAAACAGGATGTTATATAGATTGCTGCTTCTTTTCCAAACACTTCTCAATGTCATCGAGCACTTGAATAGCAGCCTTTGGAATTCGAGTCCCAGGACCAAACACATTGGACACACCAACTTCAAACAGAAATTCGTAATCCTGTGAAAAGAATGTGTTTAATTAATGAAAAGACACTATTTTGAATTTTAAGCAAATAAAACAAACAAACAAAAATTAACCCTGTCCTATCTTCTTTGTCCCAGTGCCCAGAACTTTCTCAACTGGCAGACTATTGGCATTTTAGGTTAAAAAATGTTCCCTTCAATGGGACTGCTACTAAGAGGCAGTAGCTCCAACCTCCCACCCCAAGCCATTAAAAGAACAAAACACACACTGCCAGTTTTCCAAATGGCCCATCATGGTGTTTGTGGGTGTTTATGGCCCCAACTGAGAACTTCTGAGCCTCAAGCTATCTTTTGTTTCTCACTTAAATTTTCACTACTTGTCATTATTTGTGTTAAATTTAGTATCACATTATAGCTTGAGTTTATATGTTATTTTTTCCATCCAGGTATTTTGTCTACAAGTAATGAATGGAGGTATTTTGAATTTGATATTGTGATGTACTTTATATATATATATAAATAAACAAAGATTAGCTTTTTTTTTTCATTTCCTGTCACTGCTGCTATTTGTTAGTTTATTTTAATGGTAGATGATGTTTGATTGAAAAGACTCCCAGGGCACAAATACTGCTCCAGTCTTTAGTCTACTTTAACATCAGAACATTCGTAGCTGTAGTATCAAGTTTAGGACCTGCATCAAGACCTGATCCATAACCACTAAAGTGATTGTGTACACCTGGGAGTCTCATTCATGCTTACTTTTGTGGCACTCGGTTTGACAGCACCATTTCTACTCTCGTGTCATCACATTTTGATGGTTAAGTTATGGTGACACTAATTATGCACCAACTACTGCTTTTCTGTCTCTCGTATCCTTGTAATATGTTTATAATACAATAATTTTGGAACGGTACTGAACATTCACATCTAACTGAACTTGTCTCTTTCTAGTCTGAGAACTTCTGAAAGCAGAATTCACATCAAATCATCTTTGCATTCCCAGCACTTGACACATAAAGACATTCAAAACATGTCATTGTTCTTGAGCAGGTGCTACAGATTTTAAGAGCTCATAAGAAAATTGGATGAAACACGCAATACAATCATCCCCAAATTGGGGATGGTCAGATTGATTAGTCGTTTCCTTGTCTGTTTCCTAATAATGCTGTGTCATCGTTCGTTCTGACATCTGAGTTATAGATTTGGAATAAAAGACTCAGATGGGAAAAAACTGCAAAATACAGCAACCGAAAAAAAGGGTTTTTGACTTAGACACATCTGAAATAAGCCTTGTAAAATGTACGTTGATGAGGAGGAAAATTATTAGCAATAAGAGACTCTAGATAAAGGTTAGATAGGTGTTCTTTGTACTATTTTTTATTATTATACTTAACCTATTAATTAGAAATTATTTCCAATATAAAATTATGATTTTTAAATGCCCTCTACTTAGCTGGGTCAGGGATTTCAGATTGTCTGTTTCATGATGGAGTAGCATCCTGAGTCCATTTTAAACTTTCCTAAAATACTTGAAGACCACTGATGCCCACAGAGTTAGGAAATACTGATTATAGTAACATACTGGTGAGAATGGACCATATTTTTTAATCAAATGGTAGAAACTGTGAGCTTTTAGAAATCCCTACATTAGCAGGGTTATATCTGTTTGATTAACCACTACGTATTAGTACCTTCTAATTTAAAAACTAATTGGCATTCAGTTATAAACAGCATTTTATATATTCAATTAAACTGGCCCCAAGGCTTAGCAGTTAAGAGAGCCAGATCCCACACGGCCAAATGCAGTTTGAATTGAATCTTAGCACAACTGCTTGGCAAACCCACTGGTTGTGAGTGTGTGCATGTGGGGAGGTGTAAAATCCTCATGGGAGGGACCAGCAGTTAGCATAATGGCGATGTCGCTGGATTCCCATATAGTTGACCATGGTTTGCGTCCCGGATCCGGTGGCTTAAAACTCACAACGGGCATGTGTGCGTGCATGCCCAAGATCCCAAGAGGAGAATGGAGGAAAAGGGACTGCAGCATGGCCATCTCCCCTGGGGGGTGATTTTTCTCTTTCTGTCCCTCTGTCTCTCTCTGACTGGCGAGTGCACGTGCCCTATAACAAAAATCTCTCCAAAAAGAAAAAAACTATTAAAAAAAAATCCTCAGAATGGACTACAGTGTTACAGTGTGGTCATGCCCATGTGGAGGGTCGGGGCACTTTCTCTCTCTCTCTCTGATAAGCGCATGCATCCTCTGGCAATTAAGAAAAAGTTCTAATAATTCAAATATCTAGAAGATTAATTTGACCTCTTTAAAATGTATTTCTTGAAAATGTCAAGACAGAACCGAGCTAACTAAAGGACTCGTTCCTCTACCAAGACAAGGGGTTCTCGCTGTGAGTGAGGGCTTGTTATACCCACTGCATAGTTACCACTGCTCTCTAAGTTCGTGTGAGCTTTTATTACTTTGATCATATTCCTTCATCATCATTGTTTATTAAATGTGTATTAGGAAAATAGATCTCTATCACAGCTCACTAGTTTGCAAGGAGGAAGATGTTTCACAGGAGCTCTATAAGCTGTTAAAGCATCCATAATGAATGACAACATAGCTTCAACAGAAAACAACATTGTGCATTTTCAACTTTGTAGAATTTACTTGGTGCAGTCCATTACCAGGAAATAATTTGGCTCTAAACCTACAACAAATTTATCGATAGAATCAAATATAAGCCTCCATTATGCAGGATTCCCATCATAACACTAGAAAAACAGAGGACAGAAAATACCTGCGGTGGGATCACTCCTCCACACATGACAAGAATATCTGGCCGTCCAAGAGAATTAAGTTCCTTGATGAGCTCAGGAACGAGAGTTTTATGGCCGGCAGCAAGTGTGCTCACTCCCACAGCATGCACATCTGCGTCCACAGCTTGCTGAGCCACTTCAAGAGGAGTCTGCACAAGCAGAAAGTAAAGAGGCTGGTCATCATTATCCCTAGGCAGTGGATTAGAAAGGACCTATTTCAAAAATGTTACACTACTTAAATCAACATGCCAAAGCTTTCCTCATTAAAAACCTTGATATGAATTATCACTCCACATTTCATCATTCTCACAAATACCTCTTCTACTGATGCAATAAAAACATCAACGCTATACTTGCTTTAGAATGAAATAATTAGGTGACAGTTACACCATTTAAAAAAAAGTTGACAAAAACAATCTTCAAGATGAAGTAATATAGGGAAAGCAGTATTTCTCAATATAATTTCTTTAAAGTAAATGTGATGCCATTATCGACATTCATCCTACAGTACAAGGCAATATGTAACAGTACCTATGAAGAAGTAAAGAACTAAACACAAAAGCCTTACATGAATTTCAGGTTCAGAATAGAATGGGAGTGATGTCAATATGAGAGAGGACTAGAAGTTCCAGGTCCTTGTTTTTCCATGAAGATACTGAATTAACTACAATATAGGACCAAAAATACTTTTTTGAGAACTACAGAAACTTTAAGGGGCTATAGTACCCAGGTGCACGCATAAATGAGAGAAATGATAGTGCAGAAGAGGCTGTGATTATTTATGAACTAGATTTAACCTGTCTTGGATACAGAATCAAAAAGGAAATTTGAAGTATTCAATGACAAATTGAGTTACTCAAGATCATATCCACTGTCTACAGGATGAGACATTGCTTTACTACTTTACATGGATTCAAATAATTTCATACAAAAGGTGTCTACAGGTTTCTCATTGTAAATGTAATTTAAAGTTTGGGAAGAATGATGCCATTTCAGAAAACACTGAACAGTTGAAAGCACAAAAATATCAGTCTGTGAATTGTCTTAAAAAAACCTTAAGGCTCATGATTTAAGTGTAGAAACTAAAGATTCTGCACTCTCAAGTAATAAAACCACATTCAAGGGGGTCTCTAGATAAGTCACACAACAGGGAGGTAAAACTCTGAGTCTGTGAAAAATATTAATATGTGAAATTGAAGCCCTTAAAGAAAATGTGCATATTCTTGCTATTCATTTCTTAGAAGAAATTTAATTAAGCATGATTTATCATTCATAACATCCATGTTATCAAAATTTATTATATTAAAATCCTATGTAAGCCATTCAATCCATGCTTTATACTTATATAAATTAAACTATATTTTTATATTCCTAAATATTAAAACTTTTTAAACTTTAAATCCAAATCTGATTAAATCACTCATTAGTAGACTACATTAATTGTACCATTAGCCCAAGATATGACATATGAGTTGTTTTTTTTAAAATGATCCAATATTACATAAACAAAGTTGTTGATACCAAAAGGCAAATTATAAATAAAATATAATGAAAATGAACTTTTCCATTCTTGGAATATTTTCTTTATGTGCCGATGACTAACAGTATTTTAAAATAATTTAATGTTAAGAAAAATATTTCCCAAAAGCTATCCACTAAATAGAAGTATATTTTATCACTTTTTAAAATAAAAGACAAAACAAAAGTAAAATGGTAGTGGAATATAAAGTTTAATCAAATAAACCAAATTTACTTCAACTGAAAAAAATAGAATGGGAAAGTATTCAACTTAGAGGAAGAATAAAAGCAATCTTAATACATATATTTGAGGGTTTTGTTTGTTTGTTTGTTTGTTTAGTTTTTGCTATATGGTGGTATGCTTGCCAGAGAGAGACCGTGAGAGGGAGAGTTAGAAATCACCCCACAAGAGGGTTGGGCACACCACAATCCTCTCTCTTCCATTCTTCTCTCAAAATTTTGGGCACACATGCACACATGCCTGATATGATTTTTAAACCACCAGGTCTGGGATTCAAACAATAGTCAACCATGGTGGTTAAGGTACAACACCTTAACCACCATGCCACCTGCTGGCCCCATCTTTGAAATTCTTAACAAAACCTACATTAATGCATAAAATTAAAAACATTTATATATTTATCTACCAATACAGTTGAAGGACATATCTTCTGAAGTTCAGGATTTTTTTTATTTAATTTGCCAGAGTTTGCATGTACTCACTATAGAGAGAAACAAAAAAGACAAGAGAAATAGAAATGGAGAAAGCATCCCAACAAGAGAAATGATCAAGTTGCAATCCCTTCTCCTCCACTTTTCTCTCTGTTAGGGATTTTAGGCACACATGCATAGACACCAGCATGATTTTCCAAGCTTCCAGCCCTGGTACTTGAATTGTGCAGCTGGCTATATGGGATTGAGCTGTCTTAATGACTGGGCTATGGTTGGCCTAGGCTAATTCTTTATAGTAACAATTTCTCCCAGGTATCCTAAAGTAATATTTAAATATTCAAAAGGAGAAAACTTATACAAGATCCTCCAGAGGCCGGGCCTGTTCAGGAAGGTTTGTTTCTTTACTGGTAAAAATGTAATGAATATAATTTAGTCCTCATTTCAACTGACCTAACTGTAGAATGTAATAATACTATTTATTTCCCAGTTGACATGCTTCTTTCTCCTTAGTTTTATTCCACTATTCATTCCATTTCCAATTACTCCTTGGCTGCCTTCTCTTCTATTTCATTTTAATGTTTAGGTTCTCATTTCATCTTGCTGAACATAATCTCCATTTTCATAGTTTAAATACCATTTACATACAGTTAAGCCTCAAAATCTTTGTGTTTAACTCAAGCTTCTCTTCAATGTTCTAGATGTGTATATCCAACGTATAGTCAACTTCATCTGAAAATTCCACAAGCAGTACAAATTTAACTGATCCAAAAACAACCTCTATATTAGTTTCCTAAGGCTGCAGTAACAAATTACCAAACTGGGTGGCTGAAAACAACAGTTATTTTCAGTCTGGGGTCCCAAGGACAAAATCACACAAGGTTTGGCTCCCTCCAAAGGCTCTAGGAGAAAATCCTTGCTTTCCACTTTCTGCATTCTCTCTTCCAGCAATCAGTGCCCCTCCTTGGTCTGTAGTTGCTGTTAGCACAAGGCTTTCTTCCTTCTGTGCCTCTGTGTATTTGTCTTCCCTTCCTATAAGGATAATACTCATACTGGATTTAGGATCCATCCTATTCCAGTATCTTAACTTTAGATAATTACACCTTCAAAGACCCTATTTCCAAATAAGGTCACATTCAGTGGTTCCAACTGGACATGAATTCTTGGGAGGACACTCTTCAGTCCACTATACCATCTTCTCCAAGAAACCATCTTTACTTCTATAAATAGTATCTCAGAGAATGGCACCAAATTCCAAGTTAGAAATGGGAAATCATTTGACTCCTACATCCATAGTAATACCATTAAATGCTACAGGCTATTTGCTAACTACCTTTTAATTCTTTTGCCTTTGAAGCATCTCAAGATTTATTATCTACCCTGCTCAGCATCCCAGAGATCCTATCCCTGTATAAGACTTTCCTGCTTTTTGGCTCTGGATAAATTATTCTCAATGAATGAGAAGGGTCAGTGTATCTTTTCCATGTTTTCTCTCTGCCATGGTACTCTGGTTCTGGCAGACATGTGTCAATTTTTAATCAGATAATCCTCTTTAAACAGTTTTCTCATAAATGATTAATAACCATTTAGCCAGAAAAAAAATATATATGTATACACACACACACACACACACACACACGTATATATGTGTATATACACACACACATCCATATGTTAATTATAAATTTCACTAATATAAAAGATGCATAGCAGATAATTCACAAATAATAATAAAATATCCAATATTCTTTATTGTAAATAACATAGCTAATTAATTTTCACAGAATGCTGTCATTAATTTTTGCCAAACTTCTGTATTTTTAGCCAGTCTATGATTGTAATTCAACCCTGAGCTGACAAATCAAACTACTGATAAATGCTTAATTATGGTCTGATTCTGAAAAGCAGTCATTCATGTCATTGATAAATAAGTGTTCTGACATGGATTGAGTGATGCTTTTATGTTAGAAAACAAAGTGAAAATAAAACACAGATGTATATAAAAACATAACATTCATAAATGATATAAAATTTCTTTGCTAAGTCATGTAATACTTTTTGAATACTGAAATAATATCTTCCCAAATTTTGGAGCTCTTCACACTATTATTGCTACAATATAACAAACTTTTTTAAGGCAGATTATCCAAAAAAACCCTCTATTTTTGAACATGCCTCCAATCAGAGTACACACACTGAATATATACGCAATCACCTGTGATTCACCCATATGTCATAAACCTGGATGTGATCTTGGAAAAATTCTAACAGACCAATGGCTTTGGGCACTCCTTCCTCAATTTGCTGAGTATGAAATAAGGAGAGAGTCATGCATTTTGAAGTCAGACACTTCAAACTGGCAGCACTTCAAGCCTTTTGTGATTGTCAAGAAGGTGACAAGACTTTCCTCATATCCCATGCTGCTCAAGCCATGCCAGGTCCATATAGAAGACTGCAGATGTGGTTCTGGGTCTACCTGAACATTCCAGGAACACATCTGTTTGTGATGCTGACTGGCCAGGAAAGTTGAGGGGGAGGGGACTTGAGGCATGAGACTCTGCAGAGAGTGCTTGTCTCTCTCCTCTCTCTCTCTCTTTAAATTTTAAGTGCATTATATACATTTTCTTCATCCCATTCATATATCCAGCTCATCAAGAAGATAATAAATAAATGCCTAAGTTTTAGTGTTTGCTGATTTCCTTTTTTTAAAGAATTATTTAATTTCAATTGTTATTGGTATTATTTCTTTTAATTTGACCAGAGAAAGACAGAGAGAGAGACAGAAAGGCAAAGTAAGAAAACAAGCCACCAGGTCTGGGATTCAAACCACAGTCGGCCACATGGGAGTCCAGATCCTCAACCATCAAGCCACCTGCTGGCCCCAATGTGTTTGCTAATTTCTATGCTGTGAATATTACAACCATAGCCAAGTTCAGTTTACCAATGTAGTATTACTATACGCAAAGCAGGAAAAAGATGCATAGCAGCTCACGGTGATACAGTATCTCCACTGTGAACACATGTGTGTATGTCTGTATATACCTATATGTATCTCTACTGTGTACACATGTGTATATGTCTATATATATTGTATGTGTATATATGTTTATATAGAAAGAAATAATCTCAAGAGTACAGATAACCATAAAATGTATAAGATAAATAGGAAGTGATATTTTTTGAGCATTATCACATTGCTCTTAATATAATTTATTTAGCTATGTTAGTGACAATGTGAAATAACTGGTTTGGGAAATTCCTAATAATTTGATTCCCCGGTGCCCATTATTCTTTGTTGGTTTTCTTAATCTCACCGACATCTGTAGATAGCCCTCTCATTAACTTACTTCAAAATCCTAGCTGAGTTTTGGTTTCTGCTGAGACCCTGACATTGCCTAAAGACCTTCCTTTTTTCTCACCAGATTACTGGACAGCTTAAGTGAACTTCTTATATGGAGTCACAGAACTCTTCAATCCACTTCAGAAAGTGACTTTATAAGAAAGTGAGATTACTAAGAATAATATAATTATGTCATGATATCCAAACATTTTAGGGATGGAGTTCAAACTCCTTAAAGAATATTTATAGCTATTCATAATGTATACTACATCCCAAGCGCTGCCTTCTAATTCAACTGAACCTCATACAGCTCTCTAAAGGCATTGAGACTTCTCGTAGCTCTGCACGTTCGCTTGAGCAAACTCATCTTGGAACCCCTTCCCTGCCTTGTTGTCCAGACTTCTGAAAGGCATAGCTTGAATGCAAGTTCCTAGGATACTTAAATAAATGAGGTGTTCTCCTTGTCCACACCTATATAATTATCATACTGTGCTGTGATTACTGGTAATTCTCTTCTTGTTAGAAAATTATAACCTCCCTGAGGAAAAAAAAATCCTATTTTTACTCAATTCAAAACCCACTATCTGGGAACCAGCAGTTAGCGTAATGGCTATGTCGCTGGACTCCCACGTAGTCGATCGTGGTTCGCGTCTTGGACCCGGTGGCTTAAAACTCACGCTGGGCGCGTGTGCGTGCGTGCCCAAGATCCCGAGAGGAGAATGGAGGAGAAGGGATTGCGGCGTGACCATCCCCCCTGGGGGGTGATTTCTCGCTTTCTGTCTCTATGTCTCTCTCTGTCTGGCTGGTGAGAGCGCACGCACCCTATAGCAAAAATCTCTCCAAAAAAAAAAAAAAAAACCCACTATCTAATATATTATCAATAAGCATGTAGTGGGTAAAGTTTTTTTCTTTATTTTTGGAGAGGTTTTTGCTATAGGGCATGTGCACTCGCCAGAAAAATAGAGACACAGAGACAGAAAGTGAGAAATCACTCTCTGGGGGGATGGCCACGCCGCAATCCCTTCTCTTCTTTTAGGGATCCTGGGCACGCACATACACACACCTGGCATGAGTTTAAGCCACCAGGTCCAGGACTCGAACCATGGTCAACTACATGGGAGTCCAGCAACATAGCCATTATGCCAACTGCTGGTCCCCGTGGATAAAGTTTTTAATATAAAGTTTATTACAAGTTTATTTCTGCCAATTTTCTTTTTGTAATAGAATGATTAATGTATTATCACACTATAGAGAATTTCAGCTTCATGTACATCCAAAAAAATCACTTTTCTGTCTGGATCTACTATTCTGTAACTAAATAAAATACTAGTAGAGTCAAAACAAGAGAAAATTTACTCAGCATGGAGCTTATGCTGACGATTTCCTTTTCCAGTCACTGTTCACCAATCTCATGTGAGCTATCTCTCCCACAAAATATTAGTAAAATCTCAGTAAAGATTATAAGACCTTTGAAAGTAATCTTCACAATTTCAGTAGTCCAATATCACTTTAGTTTTGAATTGATATTTTCAAAGTCTAAATTAACATGACATTTTTATTTATAGTATAATAAATAATATATATATAATAAATAGTATAATATAGTATAATAATACTATTAATAATAATATAATAAATAGTATAACATATATTATACTATTATTTATAATAAATAATACATAGTACAATAATAATTGGATCATATGCACTTAAAAGTGGAGAATTTGTCGAACATTTCTTCTTTTATTACTTTAGAAACATCTTGTTTTATCATCTTACCACTTTTTTGTAATGTAAGTTGCTATGGCATACTTTTTAATATCCCTCCAAATAATATTTAGTACCTGAAAAAGAGGGCCTATGTCCACATCAAAGCCAAGATCAGCAAATCCTGTGGCAATAACTTTTGCTCCTCTGTCATGGCCATCTTGACCCATTTTTGCCACCAGAAGACGAGGTCTGCGACCTTCCCGTTCCATGAAGTCATGAACCCTAAGGACCATTTTAAAATGCAAAATAGCAAAATATTGACTATACAAAGGTCGTGCATAAAAACTAATTTACTCACAGCTAATATTTCAAGTTGCTTTTAAAACACCTTATCTGGTTATGTGCATTGTGTTAATATCTCTATTTTTCATCAAGAACTCCATTAAAGCCTGAATATGCTTACCATCTCTCTGTTAGGGAAAAGTTTGGAAGATGACACAGCCCATAAGCCCATAACACTGAGAATATCACAGTGAAGCAAGATGAAAAAAAAGACAAACTTCCATCTTCTTGAGCCAGTCTCCAGAGTAAAATATGCATATCTCACCCACCCTTTACAAATGTGAACTCAACAATATGGTTTCTTGTAATAATGTATAATCAAAAGACTTCCTTGCTTAATTTGACAAGTTTACACCAAACATGAAAAGTGCTACATTTACTTTCATTAAAAAAAAAGTTCCAGTTAGCTGACTTTCACCTTGGTTGTTTGGTAGTTTTAGAGTACATAAGTATTAATGTAAATTTTCTAGTGGGAAGTTTGTTACAAAAGTTGAGAATAACAAACAACAAGAACCAGATACACTCAAGAAACAGAAATGCATTACATTTTCAAGTCATGCTATGGGCGGTGTTATTTTTCATCAGTTTAGTGAAGATTGATTTTAATTTATGCATAGATGCCAACAAATTTATACTTTCAAGTAGGAAAATTAAAATTTTATAATTATTCTGTGAATTGAAAAATGAAAATAAACATGAAAATATGAAAGTCTACCATAGTAAATAAGTTAAAATCTAAATACCAGGTGGATATGAAGCAGTATCAGTGCTACGAGGCCATCGGGAAAGTCATGACTTTTCTCCTGTTTCTCTGCAAAATGCGTGATGACTTTCCCGACCACTCAATAGTTAAATAAACATCTGTCTGAAACATCTGTCTGAAACTCCTAAAGGGGATTGGTGAAAGTTCAAAACATTTTTAATTTGGGGGACCTGCAGGTAGTGTGGTGGTTAAGGTGCTGGATCCTACATGCCTGACTGTGTGGTTTGAGTCCCAGACCTGGGAACTAAAAAAACACACTGGGTGAGGGTACATGTGTGCCCAAAATCCCAAAGGAGAATGGACTGTGGGGTGGCCATGCCCCTTTGGGAATGATTTCTCACTTTCCCTCTCTCTCTGTTTCTGTCTCTCTCCAACAATCCCATATGCCCTACTGCAAAAGAAAAAAGAAACACTTCATTTTAAAATATAATATTTATTAAGTATTAAATAATATACAATTTATATATTATATAATTTATATATTTTTTTATAATATTTATTAATAATATTGGGTTGTTGGAACCAGCAGATGGCATAATGACTATGTTGCTGGACTCCCAGGTAGTCGGCCATGGTTCAAGTCCCTGACCCGGTGGCTTAAACTCACGCCAGGCACGTATGCATGTATGTCCAAGATCCCAAGAGGAGAATGGAGGAGAAGGGATTGTGGCATGGCCATCCTCCCTGAGGGGTGATTTCTCGCTTTCTGTCTCTCTGTCTCTCTCTTTCTGGCAAGCATATGCACCCTATAGCAAATACCTCTCCAAAAAAATGAATAAATAAAAAATAAAAAAATAAAAAATAATTATATTGGGTTGTCAGAAAAGTCATGACATATTTTTTTCTGTTTTTCAAAGGTCATTTATATACACAAAGAACAAAGATTAATGGTATAGTGCCCATTTTGTTCAGTAACCTTTGCCATCTATCAGTGAGATTTATTATGTCTTGTTCATAGATGGACCTTCTTTATCTGCAAAAAACTGAACAAAGTGCTGATTTATAGCTTCATCTGAATAGAAAGTTATACAACACAAAGTGTTTTGAAGAAATCAAAATAAATCGAGGTCTGATGGCGCAAGGTCAGGGGAGTATGGTGGGTGAGGCCATGCATTCTATCCAAGCTCCAGTAATTTTTAATGGATCATCAAACTTGTGTGTAGCTCACATTGTTATGAAGCAATACAACTACTTCACAATCAACAAGCTCTGGTCTTTTCTGGATGATAAATTCTTTCAAACTATCCAATTGCCAATGGTATACATTAGAACTGGTTGTTTGGTTCTTCAGTAGACGCTTGAAAAATACAACACCTTTAAAATCCAATCACACTGAGAGCATAAAGTTCCTTTAATGAATGTCTGGATTCCGATGTCATTTGAGGCTAATTACTATACCATAACCAAGACCGTCTCTGCGTACATCATTGTAAACAATCCACTTTTTTTTTTTGGAGAGGTTTTTGCTATAGGGTGCATGTGCACGCCAGAAAGACAGAGAGAGACAGAGAGGCAGAAAGCGAAAAATCACCTCCCCCCTTAAGGGGGGATGGCCACGCCACAATCCCTTCTCCTCCATTCTCCTCTCGGGATCTTGGGCACACACGCACATGTGCCCGGCATGAGTCCAAGTCACCGGGTCCAGGACTTGAACCGCAGTAGACCACATGGGAGTCCAGCAACATAACCATTACACTGACTGCTGGTCCCAACAATCTACTTTTCATCACCAGTTACCAGTTGCTTCAAAAAAGGATCATTTTCCTCATGATTGATAAGCATATCGCAGATGTTTATACACACCATCAAATGAACTTCTTTGAGCTCATAAGGAACTCAAATATTTAGCTTCCTTATGTATCCCGCCTTCTTCAGGTGCTCATAAATGCTTGAATGTTGGTTGTTCAATGTTTCTGCAGTCTTTCATGTCACGTTTGGGTTTGACTCGATCAAAGCCTTTATTTTGTTGTCATCGACCTCACTGGGCCTCCCTGACCAAGAAGTGTCTTTGAGATCAAAATCACCAGCACAGAATTTCATGCACAATAGTTGGCACTGACATTCTTGTAGAGCATTGTCACCTTAAGCTGTATGCAACTTTTTACAAGCTTGACATGTATTCTTCCCTTTATGGAAGCAAGACAGTAAAATACAGCAAAACTGCAGTCTGGTCTTCCATATTCAAACTGTTGTAAAATCTCCAAAACTCAACCAAATCATTTCATTTTTTTTATTGATAGACTGAAGGTAGAACTGTCAGCTATCAAATGACACAGCCATAACATAGATGTGACTGACTAGTACTTCCAAAAATGAGCTCATGCCATCTGTTGCAAAAACGCATCATGACTTTTCTGACAAGCCAATATAAAATTTACTAGCAATTTATAGTTGAATACTATATGAGTTATATATTATATCATAAATTATAGATGAAGTATAAATTTGTGTTCTATATAACATAAAAATATAATTAATATTATACATATTCACTAGCTTTACTAGTCAATTAAGATATTTTCTAGGTTATAGGTAAAAAAACTAAACTCCCAGTAGATTCCAAGGGACTGTGCTAACAGAAATAATGAAATTCTGGCTTAAGAAATCTCACACATACCTCTTGATAGCAGATGATATCTCCTTACTTTCTCCAAATTCCTGACGATATGCTCCACTCACCATACGATCACTAGCTTTATGTTCGCCAAATACCTTTTTCATGGCATCTGTGATTTCTCCAACTGTACATCTAAAACATTAAATAAAGATTCCATTAATATCTTTATTTTGCAGTAAGATATTTACTTTCCTTAGTATTTCATACAATTAGACATATTTATTACTTAAGTAAAAGATAAGCTGACAGAATCAAAAATAAGAATCTTTTTTTTTTTTT
>NW_006159732.1:5823433-5833687 GCF_000334495.1 Tupaia belangeri chinensis
CCACTGATATTTTCTGATAAGAAAATCTTTTACCGTACTTCATGTTTGTTCTTTAATTCACTCAACAGTAAGGCGTGCACACTATGTGCCAGCCTCTTATTGACCACCATGGCCTACGCGCGCTCTCCCTCTCCTCCTCTCTCTCACGTGCACGCACATAGGTCCATAGTGATAAATAAGACCAAAGTGGGCCCTGCTCTGATAGAACGCATCAGTCACTAGGAATATAAACAATACAGAAGCAAATAGATAAATTAATAAATACTTTTCCATGTAAGTACTATGAAGACACTAAAACAAGCAACAGTGAAATGGGAGATCTGAAAGAGTAAGTTTGAGGACATGGACCATGTAAAGATAGAACTTTTGAACTGTGACATAAATGATAATGAGGGACCCAAGGGAACACAAAGAGGAAGAGTGTTCGAAATAGAAGCCCTAAAGGCAAAGGCTCTCAGACAAAGGAAGATATGCTTTATGTTCTAAAACCATAAACAAAAACACCAGAGACATAACAGTCAGGAAAGAAGCATAAGATGAGATTAGAGAGATGGGCAAGAGTCACATCTAGCACACCCTGCAGGTCGTTGTAGGATGACAGTAATCTAAAAGGAAAGGGGTACTGTCGGATTTTAAGCAAAGAAATCTGATTTATACTCATAATATTAAAACTGAAAGAAGAAAACATAATGTTTTATTTACCCCTCATACATTTAAAACAAGTTTTAAAAAGTTCATTTTAGGGCAGGTCCTGTAGCACAGCGATTAAGCTATGTGGGGGAAGAGCCAGGTCCCACATGGCTGGCTGATCATAGTTGGAATTCTGACTCCCATTAGCTTGAAGAAAAACAAGTGCATTTGCCTAGGCTCCTGATGGGATGAAGGATGGAAGGGGAAAGAAGAAAGACTGTGGCATAACTAGGCTCTACTGGGGGTGGGGGGATGCTATCTCTCCTTTCTCTTACTCTCTTCCTCCCTCCTCCCCCCTTCTCCCTCTGTGCATGTACATGTTCTATGGCATTAAAAAAAAGAAAAAGAAAAAGGAAAGCACAGGGCTGGAACTACAGCCTAATGGTTAAGCAAAGCCAGATCCTACATAGTCAACTGCAATTCAACTCCCAGCCCTTAAGGTTTGAAAAACATGTTAGGCACATATGTATGCATGCCCCAAATCCTAGCAGGATGGAAAAATGGAGAAGGGATTGCAGTGTGACCAGACACCACTGGGGAGTGCTTTCTTTCTCTCCTCACAGGGCTGGACCTACAGCCTAATGGTTAAGCAAAGCCAGATCCTACATAGTCAACTGCAATTCAACTCCCAGCCCTTAAGGTTTGAAAAACATGTTAGGCACATATGTATGCATGCCCCAAATCCTAGCAGGATGGAAAAATGGAGAAGGGATTGCAGTGTGACCAGACACCACTGGGGAGTGCTTTCTTTCTCTCCTCTCTTTATCTCTAGCAACTGTACATGCCCTCTGGTACTTTTTTAAGTTTATTATAATAAGTGACAAACATTTGAATGCCAAAACAGTTTATTTAGTGATATTCCCATATTTAGAAGAAAAGTTTACATGAGTCACTTACTTTTCTGCATATCCTAGAAAGAAAAACCAATATTCCTTTATTCTGGACTACCTTTATTAAAAATGCCTGTATAGTGAATAACCTTGGAAAATATACTGTCTGTCTCCAAAACAAAGACTAAGTTTGCTTACTGTCCAATGTAATATTTTATCCCCACAGAATAAAGTAGGCATGTTCCTTACTCACTCTGCATAAAAGATTCAAATCCCATAAGCTGAGGTTTCCTCTCCTGAGATATAACCTAACCCACTGCAAGTAAGGTAAGACTTGACCTTTCTCACATTGCTTTGCAGACACTGGGCTCAGAGGAATTAGTTGCAAAAACTGCTGACACTTTGGCTACTGCTATTGCAAGAACTAACTTAACATCTAGTTTTGATCCAAGGATCCCCTATCTTCAATCAGAATCCCACAAAACTGTAGCAGGATAACTTGTTAGCCTGCAAGAAGGGTAAAAACTAAGATCTTTTTCATCTTTTAACATAATAAATCTATATGAATAATATATTTATCCTATATATCATAATAATTTTAAAATACCACGACAAATATAAAGACATAATTACTTAAATACCATTCTGTTCTAGGCACTATTTTTGATTATTTAGTATATCATTATAGCAATCCCATTAGGAAGCAAGTATGAAAACTCCACTTTGCCAGATTGTGACTACAATAACACAGAAACGAGTGTGACATGGAATTGGCTTGTTTTCTATTCAGCTTGTTTTTAAATATAAGATGGGGAAGGGTAGAGGATAAAGGAGGACATGAAGGGTTATAAAAGCAAAAGGTTTCAAGAAGGAAAAACTGGAGCCAACCCATGGCCTGGTGGTTAAGTGAGCTAAATCCCACATGACCAACCGTATTGCTGGAGTCCCGGACCTGGTGGCTTGACAAATACCACAGGTACATGTGTGTGCATGTCTAAAATCCCCAGAGGAGGGAGAGATGGAGGAGAAGGACTGTGAAGTGGCCATGTCCTATGGCGGGTACTTTCTCCCTCTTCCTCCCTGACTGTGAAGTGGCCATGTCCCATGGCGGGTACTTTCTCCCTCTTCCTCCCTGTCTCTGGCAATTGCACACACTCCCTGGCAAATGAGAAAAAAAAATGTAAAAGAAGGAACAAGTGATCAGTAATGTTAAATACTATAGTAAAGCCAAAATAAGCACTAAAAGATTTCCACAGTATCTGACAAAGAGGAGACTGCTGGTAAGACCAGTCATATTACAACAGAAAACCAAATGCAGTAGGCCAGGAAGTCAACAAGACATAAAAAGCTGCCAATTATTTTAAAAAGTATTCTACTTTTAAAACAATACCTGGCTCTAAATACAAGGGAAGAAGGACTGGAATAAGAGGGTTGGAGGAGTTGGTTGCTCTTTTGGATACTTTATAATGAAGAACAATTTGAAAGGGAAAGCATACCAAGAAGCTTTCCTCTCAGTTCTCAGATAAATGTCTCCCTGTGTCTTAGGCCCTTTTATCCAGTAAAATACCAAGATGGTAGGGATAATCGCAATGACATACTTCAGAGTAAAACTAAAAAATCAGGGTCCAGCAGGTGGCGTAGTGGTTAATTCCCAAATGGCCAGGATCAGCAGATGGTGTAATGGTTGTCACTAGACTCTCACATGGCCAACTGTGTTTAGAGTACTAGAACTGGAGACCTGAAACTCACGCTGGGCACACATGTGTGCATGCCCAAAATCCAGAGAGGAAAATAGAGGAGAAGAGATTGCAGCATGGCCATTGCTCCTGGGGGGTGATTTCTCACTTTCTGCCTCTCTGTCTCTGTCTGTCTCTCCAGTGAGTGCACGCACCCTATAGCAAAAATCTCTCGCTCAAAAAAAATTTTTTTAAGTCCCATGTGGCCGAACTCAGTTTGTCTCAAACCTGGTCACTTGGAACTCATGTGAGGCATGACTGCTACGGTGTCCAAAATCCTGAGAGGAGAATAGAGGAGAAGGGTTGTGGCATGGCCATTCCCCTATGGAGTAATTTCTCACTTTCTCTCTCTCTGTCTCTGTCTCTTTGGCAAATGTATGTGCCCTATATCAAAAATCTCTCCAAAAAAGACCCAAAAACTTTCAATCTGCAAATCAGTGAAATGGATTCATTATAAAACATTCAAATGTTCTGAGACTTAGTAAAATGAACAAATGTTAATACTTTATTCAAAATACATGAATGTCTTATATGCACAAATGTTTAAAAGAAACAAGAATTAATTTGTTATGGTTTTCCCATTATTTTCTCTGGGGCTCTCGTGGTTTCTAGGATCCAGGTTTTATTTAAGAATACTCTGAAAAGCTAAATTCATCAATGTGTTGCACCTGGAAGTCTCCATTGCACATATTCTCACCTTGCACGAGCTGCATCCACAGCAAGAGCCAGAATATTTCCATCCCCACTGGCAGCACATTCGGTCAGTGCAGCAAGACACCGTTCAGCCAAAGCCTGATCCCTGCTGGACTTGACCTTACAACAAAGGTCAAGGAAAGGACAATTTGTGTGAACAGAGAATAAAGCACAGATCAGGAGATTAAACCTTGATACAGACCATGTGGAAATTATTCCATAATCCCATCTCAAAAATGGGGGGGGGGGAACAAATAAAGATAATAAAATGTGACCTAGGAATTCCAGTCATCTAATCACTCAAGAATTCCTAAAATAATATTGAATTCAATGACATCCTGACAAAAAACAAGCAGGACAAAAATAGTGCTGACTTCCCAAACAGTATAAACTACATAGGCTTCTCTAAAGTAATAGGACATTGAAAACAAGTAGGTCTTGAATATGAAGCATTTTAAAGAAACAGCAAAGATTAATAGTGACAAAGAAAAAGATATAACAGATCGGAACTTAGAGAATATTTTAATTATGTTTTGTTTCCTTTAGAAAATTAATAATACATTGGTAATACTAGTATGTATATTGTTGTTCTTCACATTTAAAAATAAATCTAAGAGAGAAAGAAACACAAGGCCACAGACTGAGAGAGAAAAAATAAAAATCATAGCCAAAAACTTTCCTCCAGGTCTTAGCTCCATTCCACTCTGCCAACAACTCGTCAAAATAAAATTATCTAAATGCAATTTTTTATAAGCTCACTCCCTGTAAATACTCTAAAATATGAGCTGCTCAAGATACCACTAAATTATAGCATCTATAAGAACAAGTGGGACAGAAAATTTTTATTTGGGCATGGAAAACTGAACTTCAAATTTTCAATGAAAATACCCATTTCCTTTACTCTAAAGACCTGTCTACATTTTGGGGGGGATCTAAGTTTCAAATCTAGTGGGAGGTATTATAACATCGTGCAATGCTAATGGAATTGCAAATCCTTTTTTGGGGAAGGAAGTTTTGCTATAGGGCACATGCACTCATCAGAGAGATAGAGAGTTAGAAATCACCCCCCAGAAAGGATGGCCACACCACAATCCCTTCTCCATTCTCCTCTCAGGATTGGGCACAGATCACATGCACCCGGCATGAGTTTCAAGCCAGTGGATCCGGATCTTGAACTGCGGACAGCCATACTGGAGTCCACTGACACAACCATTATGTCATCTGCTGGTCCCTGGATTTATAAATCCTAATCTATTAGTGAATGACAATATAGAATTAGTAGATTGTGATCATCATTTTTGAATAATTTAAATAGAATAAAGACTAAGAGCACGGCACACAGTCTAGTAAGTACTACATTGTGACTTTTATTTCACTTATGTGTGTGCTCATATACATGTGAATCCACATGTACATATAGGTAGGCATGCAGATAAAACGCATTTCTTACTGTGAGTCATAGTTAAAAGTTGAAGGACACTACTATGGGGTTAAGAACAGAGGCACAGGAGTCAAACTGGAGTCAATTTCCAGTTTTGACGTTTGCTAGCTGAATAAACTTAAGAAAGTTACTTAATATTTTGCTCTTTCAATCTCCTGTCAAATGGGATTATGAAAACAATAGTATGGCTCTTAAAATAAATGAGAAAATATATACCTAAGGCAATTCCTAGAATAGCATAGGTACTCAATAAATCTTAATTTTATAAAAATTATAATAAAACAAGGATATGGAGAGTAATGGTTTTAGGAAACAAGAGCCTCAACAAATATGACCTACATGTCCAGATAAAATAACATCTAGATGGTGTAAGGATTCAATCCTTAACATGCATATTAGGCAATTATGTTTTAAAATTCAGGACTATTCCTGAATACACAGAATTCCCAGCTATTCAACATAGACAATAATTATCACTTATAGACATTTTCTAATTAAACTAAAATAGATGATAAATATTCATTAAGTACCTATTAATGCCAGAATTTTTCCTAGTCCCGGGATGTAGCAATAAACAAAATAAAGTCCATGCCTTCACAGACTTTATATTTAATTGGAGAGAGAAAGACTAAAATATATAAACAAATATGCAAGTTAACAGAAAAATTAAAGATTAAATAAAGTGGAGCAAGAGACATTACAGATTTGGATCACTGTAAGCTTCCTGGATAAGGTGACATTTGAAAAAAGACCTAAGAAATATACTTTTCAGAGTTATTAAAAAATCTTGTCATCTTGGGCTAGTAGGTGGCATAGTGGTTAATAGTGCTGGGCTCCCACATGGCCAACCTTGGTTCGAGTCCCAGACCTGGTGGCTTGAAAATCTCACCCGGCGTGTGTACATGGATGCCTAGAATTCCAGAAGGAGACTAGAGGAGAAGGGATTGTAGAGTTGTCATTCCCACTGGGAGGTGATTTCTCACTTTCCCTCTCTCTTGAGAGCATATGTGCTCTATAGCAAAAATCTAAAAATCAAAACAAAACTAAGTTAGCCATCTTTAGATTAGGTGGTTTGTTTCAATTATCTGAATAATAAATAAATCATTAAAATTTATTAAGTGAAAATATGTGATAAAATTAGCTGGGGCCAAGGATTATAGAAAAACAATTTAATATAAAATTAATGTTGGAGTTCAGTTTGAAAAAAATTAAAATATAAGTGAAAATATTAATATTGGTATTTATAAAAGGGAAGCATGAGAAGACAAAGTTTAGACTTGTATTGAAAAGAGCTCAGAGTACTGCAGCAGAAATGGATTTCACCATTAAAATATGTCTTGATTTTAGCTATTATAATTTTTATAATAGAAGAATTCTGACTTGGTCATGGTCCTAGGAAGTGATTCTAGGTTCAAATAGGAAAAAAATCATATCAGAACCTCCATTTCTCCTAAACTGGCACTGGAGTCAAGAAACCTGCACTCAAATTCCAGCCTCTCCAGTTATAGTGAACCCCTGAGCAAGTGAAACGCTCCAGTCATTTTTCTTATTGGTAAATAGGAATAAAAATTGTACCTCCCTCTCTCTTGAGAGCATATGTGCTCTATAGCAAAAATCTAAAAATCAAAACAAAACTAAGTTAGCCATCTTTAGATTAGGTGGTTTGTTTCAATTATCTGAATAATAAATAAATCATTAAAATTTATTAAGTGAAAATATGTGATAAAATTAGCTGGGGCCAAGGATTATAGAAAAACAATTTAATATAAAATTAATGTTGGAGTTCAGTTTGAAAAAAATTAAAATATAAGTGAAAATATTAATATTGGTATTTATAAAAGGGAAGCATGAGAAGACAAAGTTTAGACTTGTATTGAAAAGAGCTCAGAGTACTGCAGCAGAAATGGATTTCACCATTAAAATATGTCTTGATTTTAGCTATTATAATTTTTATAATAGAAGAATTCTGACTTGGTCATGGTCCTAGGAAGTGATTCTAGGTTCAAATAGGAAAAAAATCATATCAGAACCTCCATTTCTCCTAAACTGGCACTGGAGTCAAGAAACCTGCACTCAAATTCCAGCCTCTCCAGTTATAGTGAACCCCTGAGCAAGTGAAACGCTCCAGTCATTTTTCTTATTGGTAAATAGGAATAAAAATTGTACCCATTAAGTAAAATACACAAAAACAACTATAATTCAAGAAAAGTACTTAGCCCCATCTGTGACACTTGGTAAATGGTTAATAAATGTTAACTGTTATTTCTATATTGATGTTACTGAATTTCTCCTCCCTTGCCCAAAATAAGGTTTATCATTATTTGTGGTAAATGGAACTCAAGTTGTGATACAGAGTTAAAGAATATAAAGTGTAAAAGAAGAAAAAAGAAGCTTTCAGAATATAATACTGAGACTTTTATGATGACTAAAAATAATGTGTTTCATGCTGGGGCTTTTTAAAAAATAACAACATGGGGGCCAGCAGGTGGCCTGGTGGATAAGGGCCTTTTTAAAAAAAACAAAATGGGTCCAGCAGGTGGCATGGTGAATAAGGCAGCTAGACCCCACATGGCCGACTCCCTAGTTCGAGTGCCAGCCCCGGTGGCTTGGAAACCACGCCAGTCACATGTGCATGTGTGCCCCAAATCCCAAGAGAAGAATGGAGGAGAAGGGACTGCAGTGTGGCCAGCCCCCATGGGATGATGTTTCATTTCCCTCCTCTTTTTCTGTTTCTCTCCAATGAGCGTATGTACCCTATGGCAAATGCCTAAAAAAAAGACAAAAGAAAATGATAGAAATGATACATGCAATTTATCTAGATAGTCTATTAGATTTGTATGTAACTAAAAGGGGGAAAAAAATGTACCTTGGCCAGCCAAGCAGCATGATAATTAAGGTGGCTAGATCTCATATGGTTGACTATGTGGTTCAAGTCCTAGGCCAAGTGACTTGAAAAATATGCCAAGCCAGTGTGTGTGTGTGTGTGTCCAAGATCCAGAGAGGGGAATGGAGAAGAAGGGATTACGGTATCCTTTCTCCATCCCCACGTGGGGGTGCTTTCTTACTTTCCATCTCTCTCAGTGAGTGTTCTATCATAATTTTTTAAAATAAAAGAAATAAAACAGTCATATATTAATCACAAAGGAAGTGAATGGAGAAAAACCACTAAGAAATTTCAAGTTTCCTGCTATGGAAATAGCAATACTTACAAAAGCCAAAAATTAGGAGTTCAAGGTAGTATCATACAACAGAAATATGTAGCTTGTAACAATGAGAATTAGCATATTGTATCTATTTTAGTATTTCTTATACTTTGGATCATCTCAGTGAAAATTTTAAAATAAAAAGGAGATAGCATTCCAGTTTAAATCAAAATAAAGTTCATTATAAACTGCAGCTTATTAAAGTACTACCAAATATAGCTTAACTTAAACAATCAGAAAGTAAAGGATTCTTTCATAGTAGTATCAGGAACTATAGCCCAGTGGAAGGAAATTATAAGGAGAGGTCCTAGGTTCAAATACTGGCTCTGAAGATTATTAGGTTTTTAACTTTGAATTATATAATCAGCTAAGCCTTATTTCTAATCTGTAAATTTAGAAGGTATTATTATTATTGTTATTATAGTGTGGTTTCTAATAACATATAAGTTTCTCAGAGGCAGATATTATTTTTGTTAAAAACTAGTTTTTGGTTTCAATAAACCTAAATTGAATCCTGGCTATCTAATCGTTTATCTCAAGCAAGTTTCTCAACTTATCTCTAGTTTCCTTATCTTTAAAATAATGGAAAATAACACCCACTTCAAATGGTTGTTATAAGCCTTAAGCAGGACAATGTGAGGGCTTAGCCAGTACCCAGAACACAAAAAATGCCCAAGAAAAAAAAAAAAGCTATTAATACCTTCTTAAGTTTTTCAATCTGCTTGTTACGCACTGAAGTATTATCAATTGCCAGAACTTCTACAGACTCTTCTTTTTCCAACTGGTACTTATTTACTCCAACAATTACTTCAGAACCTGATAATGTTCCAAAGGAAAACAGTATGTAGACTCTATTCACAAATAATCACCAACTGGTAATATGCTAATAATCAAGTATTTTCCCTGCAAGTTTAACATGTTTAAGTATTATTCTGAACTCTTACTGAAAATTCAGTATAGATCAGCATATCCCAATTTGGTGTTGGAGTGTGAGCAGAAAAATACGTGTGGTTCAAAACTGTTAAAAAAAGGACTTTTATTATTGTCCCAAACTACACATGTTCCCAGAGTTCCTGATAACCCTTTTCTAATAACACAAAATAAAAACAATCAGGGCAGTTACCATTTAAAATTTATAAGGTAGAAAATTAATATCAAATAACTTTTCTATATATTTTCTTGAATTCTCTTCAGTCAATTGCTTTTAAACAAAAAAGATACTTTTAAACTCTGTAAGTGATAAATCACAATGACAAAGATACTTCCTAACATGAAAAAGAATATATTTTACCTCAAATTACCAGATTCTTACTCTTAGCTAAAGCCATCCTACCGCTCTAGGTTATATTCCTTATTTCCTTCATAGCACTTATCACAATCTGAAATTATTCTTTGTTTACTTGTTTATTTTCTCTTTTATTAGAATGCAAACTCTATGAGCACAGAGACCACATCTATCTTGGTCATAGTTCTACGTCCAGACATGGCAAGTGCCTGAAACATAAAGGACTATATTTATGACTGTTTCACTGAATGAATGAATGCTCCAATAAAGAGTACATTGATCATCGATAGCATCATCTTTAAAATGTTAACACTATGATGACACTATTTTTTTTTCTTTTTTTTTTTTTGAAGAGGTTTTTGCTATAGGGGGCATG
>NW_006159732.1:5833858-5840729 GCF_000334495.1 Tupaia belangeri chinensis
CCCGTGGTCGACTACAGGGGAGTCAACCACCCCAGCCGTTACGCTAACTGCTGGTCCCCCTATGATGACACTATTGATGATCACTGTACACATATATATACATATATGCAAGTTGGGTGTATATATAAAGACACACACACACACACACACAATGGGTATATATCCGCATGTACTTTACACATGTTTACCTGTGTGCATTCATGCATGCAAAAATGCAAGCACAGATATAGATGTAGATATAAATACACAGATATGAGAAAAAATGAACCCGTTACATTTTTTCATTTTTTTTAATTAACTATATATGTTAGCTTTAAGCAGAAATTACTTTTTAGATGCTAGATTTGATATATAAGCTTTCCCACTTTATCTCACCAGAATCTATTCTAGCTTGTCTTCTGGCAGCACATTCTTCAATTCGAAGTTTTGGTATTCCCTCAGCCACAGCTTTGGCCATTCCACCCATTTCTTCAATTTCATTAATAAGCTAAAAAGAAAAACGGATTAATAGAACTAAAAAAGAATGTAAAAAACTATTATAAGCTATGCAAAATTTTTATGAGTTATTAATTACTAATAACAATGCAATTAGAAAATAAATATTAATGTGTCAAAAAATAAGCAAACATTAGTACATTAACTAAAATGTGTGTGTTTAAAGTAATTTTAAAACGTAGGAAAAAACCCACAAAGTATATAATGGAAAACACAAAACTTCTCACTTAAGCATTGGGAGAAAACTCTATTCTTTATTTTTTGTAACGTAAGGTTTTTTTTTGTTGTTTTTTTTTTTTTTTAGAGAGAGATTTTTGCTATAGGACACGTGTGCTGCCAGAAAGATAGAAAGCAAGAAATCAGCCCCCAGCGGGGGGTGGCCACATTGCAATCCCTTCTCCTCCATTCTCCTCTCAGGATCTTGGGCACTCATGCACATGCGCCTGATGTGAGTTTAAGCCACAGGGTTTGGGACTGGAATTCGCGGTCGACTACATGGGAGTCCAGCCACATAGCCATTATGCCAACTGCTGGTCCCATGTAACATAAGGTTTTCATAGTTACCTACACAAAGAATTATTAAGAAAAATATTTGAAATATAATTTTAATTTTGCTTTGAACAGCAAAGAAATTACAACTCCACCTTTAATGAATATTGGTGATAATGTCTATATTAAATAGCTTAATTTAATTGTACCACATGTTCATAAATCATAATACCACTTTGTACCCCAAAAGTAAATCAAATTATAAATGATCAATTTATAATAATTAAATTTTTTAAATAAAAATAAAATTAATTGCAGCAATATAATCTAATCAAACAGCAAATACAAAGAGAAGAACAAGATATCTTAGTGAAATAAATTCTTGTAGTCTCAACACATAATTAGAAGACAGGCAGAGGAAAAAAAGCAGACAGAGAAAACAGACAATATTGGATACAGAAGAAAACATCAGAAAAATATTATTTATATCCTCAGAATACAAAAAGATCTTGCACATGAATCAAAATGGTATGACATATAGGTGGAAAATTAGAAAATATAAACAAGCTCTTAGAAATTAAAAATATAATAAGTGAATGTTAGAGTACTTAAGTAAAAAGTTAAAAATTGATGAATCTCAAAAAAAATCCTAAGTACATAAGTTGAAGTTTTTCAGATTTGAGCTCTTGTGAATTTTGAAATATTTGCATATACATAATGAAATATCTTGGAGATGGGACATAAGTATAAACATGAAATTCGTTTGTTTTCACAGATACCTTAAACACATAGCCTGAAGACAATTTTATAGAACATTTTTGCATTTTGCAGTGTTTCAACTGTGACCTGTCATATAAAGTCAGATGTAAAATTTTCCACTCATGGCATCAAGTTGGCACTAAAAAGGTAATGAATTTTGGAGAATTTTAGAATTTTGGATTAGAGATGTTCAATTTGTCTTAAAAAGAACAGAACATTAGCACATTATTCAAGAAGGTCTAAGAGCTTACAAATAGGAGTTCTAGAAAGAGAAGATATAGATAAAAAAATAATAGGAAAAAAAATAATCAGATAAACAAACAGAATTTCCCAGACCTATGAAAATATAAAATGAGGGCGAGGGGAAAAAGACTCATGAAAGGCTCTGCACAATGTAGGAAAAAAGTATACACACCAAGATTTATGCCAATAAAAAAAATAAAAAATACATTCTGATGCTTAGAAGAAAGAACCTACATATGCATGGCATCAAATTTCTCAGCTGATAGAGTAAAAATCAGAATAAAAATAGATCAATACTTACAAACTTGATTATAAATTCCTGAATGGAAATAATTTCAAACTTAGGCTATCAATCAAGTGCAAAATTAGAAAAAAGGTATTTTCAAACATGCAGAATTTCAAATCATTTATCCCCATGTATCCTTTTAGGAGGTTGCTGTGAGGTGTTCTTCAGAAAGAAACCCAAGAAAAGCATCTAGCTGACTCCAGAAGGCAGGAGAAAAACAAGTGGAACTAGTTATCTTTTTAACTCTTCAAATAAAATACTTTAATACAAATACAAATGTATTTTTATATTTCAATTTTGAAATCATATAATCAAATATAAATTTCCCTTTTTCTCTCATTTTATAAATCTTTATATAAATCTATAAATGATTTGAGTTATAAATTTTTTTAAAATCTATAAATCATGATTTGAAAATCAATATTTAAATCTCCTTCTTAAAGTTTATTTCATTCATGAGAGAGAGCCCCCCAAGAAGCATGTGTGCATGTGTACATAGTGCATGCAAGTATGAAAGAGAGAGGGAGAGAGACAGGCACTGTAGACAGGGTCTTGACATGCCATAACCCCTTTCCCCTAGCCCTCCAGCTACTCAGAATCCTAGGCATAACATGTTTCAAGTCGATTTTGTATCTGAATCCAAAGTCAGTCATGTAGCTTCCAGCTCTGCAGATGAGTATACTATACCTGAACTACCGAGGCTGGGCAAAACTGTCAGTCTTCAAAGCAGGTTAAATAGAGGGGGACCAGGATCAGTAGTTGGCATAATGGCAATGTCGCTGGACTCCCATGTGGTCTACTGCAGTTTGAGTCCCAGACCCAGTGGCTTAAACTCACGCTGGTGTGTGTGCATGCGTGCCTAAGACCCCAAGAAGAGAATGGAGGAGAAAGGATTGTGGAATGGCCACCCCATGAGGGTTATTTCTCACTTTCTGGCTCTTTGACTCTCTCTTTCTTTCTGGTGAGCGTACACACCCTATGGCAAAAACCTCTCCAAAAAAAAAAAAAGAAGGAGGAGGGGACCAGAAAATGGTGTAGTGATTACATCATACATCACTGGACTCCCACATGGCTGACCATTTTGAGTCCTGGACCTGGTAGATTGAATATCACACTGGGTGCATGTGCATGCATGCTCACGATTCTGAGAGGAGAATGGAGGAGAAGGGATTGTGGCATGGCCATCCTCCCTGGTAGGTGATTTCTCACTTTCTCTCTCTGGTGAGTACATGTGCCCCAAGGCAAAAAAGCCTCTGGAAAAAAAAGAAAGAAAAAGAGGAGAAACTGACCTTCAAGGCAGCGTCATAAACATCATTTGTGAGAGATTCCATCATATATGAGCCACCCCAAGGATCAGCCACTTTGGGAATCCCTGATTCTTCCTGAATGATGATTTGTGTGTTCCTGGCAATTCGAGCACTTTTCACAGTTGGCAAACCCAAAGCTTCATCAAAAGAATTTGTATGCAGAGACTGAGTCCCTCCAAACACTGCTGCCATTGCTTCTACTGCAGTACGAATAATATTGTTGTAAGGATCCTGAAACATTTGGTAAAAAACAAAAGCAAAGAACTGAGAGATATTTCAGTTATAAAAAACAATATGATTAAACAATAATGGTTGCATACATTCTATGCCAATGTCCACATTAGGTTTGGAATATCAAATAAACTTAGACAAATTAGTGAACAAGCTAGAAGTGTGTAGTCTGTGCTAAGGCACTAAAATATTATCTTGTAATCCTGTGATATATGAAATATTTCTTGTGTCTATTGTTATTGGGTCTTCAAGAAAGTCATGACACATTTTTGCATAAAAAAATACAGAAAAATGCATCATGACTTTCCTGACAACCTAATATGTTGCCTAAACACTGTTCCATAAGTATATCATGAATGTATACCTTTTCTACTTAGACTATATAATCCTTCTTCTTATATGTCACTACTCCCTAATGATTTAATATACCTCAAAGTATCAACTACAGTACCATATACTCAATAAGTAGTTAATAAAGCAGATGAACAATGTACAGAGAGGTAAGAAATTTGGGATATAGTTTACTGTACCCCTGACTTTGAAGTGGGCAAGTCACTGGGCCTTTCAAAACTTTAGTTTCAGGAACCAGCAGTTAGTGTAATGGCTATGTCGCTGGACTCCCACATAGTCGACCGCGGTTCGCATCCCAGACCTGGTGGCTTAAAACTCACGCCGGGTGCGTATACGTGCATGCCCAAGATCCTGAGAGGAGAATGAAGGAGAAGGAATTGCAGCGTGACCATCCATCCCCCGGGGGGAGGGGGGTGATTTCTCGCTTTCTGTCTCTATGTCTCTCTCTGTCTGGCGAGCGCACGTGCCCTATAGCAAAAAAAAACTCTCAAAAAACAAAACAAAACAAAAACTTTAGTTTCCTTATCTATAAAAATAAGGAGTTTAAGAAGAAAACTACTATTAAAGTTCCAGCCTCCCCCCCAAAAAAACTCTATTTCTCCATTTATAAGGACTTGAAGCTCTATTTTATATGGAATATATTAGCTGTTATTCACTTTTAAATCTATAAAAGCAATATAAATTTTAATTTAGAAATTTTTTTTAATATTTCAAAATAACTTAAGATGGAAAGTGAGCATGTATAAAAATAAGACCACCAATTTTTAATGGAATGAAATGGTTGGTTTTAGTATTCATAGTATTCTTTAAATGGTTCTTTAAATGAACACTTTAATAAAGAAGCATGTGTGTGTGTGTTTATGTGCACATGCATAGAAATCTACTTAATTAGGCACTTTAGGTTAAGAATTCTAACTTTTAAAATTATATAGGATAGTATTAATTAAAATGTGGCTTTTACTCCTTCCTGCACATCAAATTTTTTTTACTTTTAAAAAAGTATAGCAGTGCTATATGTAAGCTGATTTAAATGTTTTTCTATTGTTAACCACTAGAGGGAGTAAATTTTACTTATTTACCACAATATAATGTATAAATACAAACCTAAATGTGCATTAAGTTTCAGAATATTGATTATTTTCAAATATTAGCAGATACGTTCTTACATATATAAGCTGAACATGCCATGTTGTTTGGAAGAAAATATATCACTTAATTAAATCTCTATATTTCGAATTATATACAAACCTGTTCAGTAAGTGACCATCCTGATGTCTGACAATGTGCTCTCAGAAGAAGAGATTTAGAGTTTTTAGGCTGAAACATTTGCTCTACTAAGTGAGCCCAGAGTCTTCTTCCAGCTCTCATCTTTGCTATTTCCATATAAAAGTTCATCCCAATTCCCCAGAAGAAAGACAATCTAAAATAATAATGATAACAGTAATGTTTAACTTGATTAAATTTAACAATATAAAACAGAAAATAAAACTAGTTATATCACATACTAGATTATCAATATCTAGGGCCGGCCCATGGCATGGTAGTTAAGATGGCTGAATCCCATGCAGCTAATCACATGGCTCAAGTATCCAATCAGAGGCTTGAAGTACATGCCAGGAGCATGTGTGTGTGCGCCCAAATTCCAAAATAAAGAAGAAATGGAAGAGAAGGCATTGCAGTGTGACCTTGCCCCATGTGGGATGCTTCTCGTTTTCTCTCTCTCATTATCTCTCTCAGGCTAATGTATGTGCCCTAAGGAAATTAAAAGAAAAATGCACTAGGCGCATGTGTGTATGTGCCCAAAATTCCAAAAGGAGGGAAAGATGGAGGAAGAAGTACTACAGTGGGACCATGCCCCATGTGGGGGTGCTTACTCTCTCACTGGTTCGCTCTCTCTCTCTGGCACGTGAACACAACCTCTAGCAAATATTAAAAAATAAAAAATCCAGATTTTAATTTTAATTTCAAGCAACTTAATTTTCTAAAATTAATGCACATAGGCTGGGACCAGCAGATGGAGTGATAATGGTTATCTCACTGGACTCCCACATAGTCAACCGTAGTTCAAGCCCCAAACTGGGTGGCTTAAAACTCACACTGGGCACATGTGCATGCAAGCCGAAAATCCCAAGCGAAGAATGGAAGAGAAGGGATTGCAGTGTGGCCATTATCCCTTGGAGGTGATTTCTCACTTTCTGTCTCTCTGCCTCTCTCTCTCTCTCTCTCTCTCTCTCTCTGGTGAGCACACGTACCCTACTGCAAAAAAACTCTCTTAAAACAAACAAAAAACTATTGCACATAGATTTAAGTAATATTAGATCTAAAAATAAAAATATAATTTATGCCTTCAGAAGAAATAGCTGTGATTATTTGTCCCAGGTATGAATTTTTGACTGTGCAATTCATTTTCTTTTTTTTTCTTTTTTTTTTATTTTTATTAATTCACTTTACACCATCACAACACACAAATGAATTTTCCATCCAAAATACACTGTGCATTGGTTCAATCAAGCACATCCACATACATGTTCTCAGCAAATAATTTTCCAATTCTTACGTCCTGCATACCTTGCCCTTTGTCTTGCCATCCCTGATTCCCCATCCCCCACCCTCTGCTATGTCCCATCTTCCTCCTCCATTGTCCCTGGCATCCATGGTTGCCCTCCATGCCTTCCGCTCCCCCCATTCAATTGTTCTGCCAATGAACTTA